>NC_041396.2:11809025-11976525 GCF_900747795.2 Erpetoichthys calabaricus | reverse complement strand
TTTGAATCAATACGGGACGGGATTTGTCCCGTATTTTTTTTTATCATTTATTTTAAAGCAGCGTCTCATGCAAATCATCCCACACGCATTTTTTGAAGATGCCTCCTTTCCTACTTTTGATTGGGTAATACTTGATGTCATCGTTAGTTTGATTGGTCTTTTTAACTGTCCAGTGAGGAGGGCGGGTCTTTTAAGTAGAGTCTGCAAAGTGTTGGCACTGGGATGTGGCACCCTCTGCAGTATGCGTCCCTTATTTTTTTGTATTAATAGTGGTAACACTACCTGGCAGGTAACACTTATGTTTGGTCATGAAGTCGTCTAAAATCCGCCACGTGCCCTCTTTTAATTGTGAGAAGCAGATATATATAGCCAAATTCTTGCGCTTTGTTGCGGCGAAGTACTGCTTTTAATTTTTTAAGAAGAAAATAAAACCTTTTTAAACGGATCGAAAATATACCAATAACAATTTGTTAAGGATCTGTTTTTTTGTGAACCTCGCTTTTCACAGCTGTCGCGCTACGGCGTGTGTTTCGTTTATTTGACAGTATGTAGATCGTGGGTAATTACATTCATGGCATTCGTTTTCTGAATCACAATCTGACTGTATGGGTGGTTACGTGCCAGGTTACGCTTGTGGTTGGTCAGGAAGTTGCCTTACATCCGCCACGTGCCCTCTTTCTGTTCCCAGAAGCTGATCATACAATGGTTTTAATAGTTTACTTTCAAATAATGCAAAGAGTATGCGACACGTGTTTCTCCCTAATTCTGGGCTCATCAGGCATACACACTCACTGCATCCCCTCTCGGGAATCGAATCTCTATCGTCAGCGCCAGAGTTGAAGCCCCTAACGTTGCGGTCAGCAAGTCGGCTAACATCCGCCATGTGCCGTCTTTCAGTTACGAGAAGCAGATCATAGAATGGTTGAAACTGTTGCCCCTAACGTTGCGCTACGGCGTGTGGTTCGTTTATACCTCGTGTCTTCTCATTAAACTTTTATCTCGCGAATATGTTATTGCAATCCGCAGCGGGAGCGTTTCTATAAACTTAATTTAAACTTACGTTTTACACCATGCTTTGTTTCCCTTATGAACATGCTTGTATGCTTCACTCGCTCGCTTCGCTAACATCCGCCATATGCCGTCTTTCAGTTGCGAGAAGCAGATCATAGAATGGTTGAAACTGTTGCCCCTAACGTTGCGCTACGGCGTGTGGTTCGTTTATACCTCGTGTCTTCTCATTAAACTTTTATCTCGCGAATATGTTATTGCAATCCGCAGCGGGAGCATTTCTATAAACTTAATTTAAACTTACGTTTTACACCGTGCTTTGTTTCCCTTATGAACATGCTTGTATGCTTCACTCGCTCCCTTCTCAATTGTTTAATGAATTTTTTTTCTTCGCTGTTTGCGGCTCCTCCTTCATTTGTCCCTACTGCGTTCACAGTCTTTTCACGTGATTACGTGGAAGGCGTGATGACGTGACACTCAACTCCTCCTCCCACGGCCATCGAGCTGCCGTCCATTACAGTATATTGTCAAAAAAGAGGTTCCAGTTATGACCATTACGCGTTGAATTTTCGAAATGAAACCTGCGTAACTTTTGTAAGTAAGCTGTAAGGAATCAGCCTGCCAAATTTCAGCCTTCCACCTACACGGGAAGTTGCAGAATTAGTGATGAGTCAGTCAGTCAGTCAGTCAGTGAGTCAGTGAGGGCTTTGCCTTTTATTAATTAGTATAGATTATGGCAATAATGAAGAAACCTGGCTAAATAACAAAGATGGGGATGAGCATAACATAGAGGGATACACATTTTTTAGGAAGGATAGACAGAACAGAAGAGGAGGTGGGGTTGCTGTTTATGTCAAACTGAATTTAAACACAAGTCCTCTTCAGTTGAACGATGAACCCCATCTTAGTGAGAACGTCTGGATTCATCTGGAAACATTAGGGAAAGAGACCTTATTTTAGGAGTGTGTTATAGACCATCCAATGCAGACAGTAATTTCAATACACATGTTTTCAGTAATATTAAAAAGGCAAGTTTACAGGGGGATATTATAGTCATAGGGGGCATTAACTACCCAAATATTAACTGGGATAACCTTGCAGATGGAGGAGCACAAGAGCGGGACATTTTAGAAGTAATCAGTGACTGTTTTTGAACACAGCATGTTAAAGCACCAACACGAGGTGAAGCCTGTCTGGATTTAGTATTTTGTGATAATCAGGATAGAATTGAGGGGGTAGAGGTGATTGGACCACTAGGGTCAAGAGAACATATTATAATACTCTTCTTAGTGTTTTGTAAGAGTGCAGATGCAAAGACCAAAAGTTTAAAGTTCAACTTTGGTAGGGCAAATTTTGAGCAGATGTGTTAAAGTCTAAAGAGGATAGACTGGGATAAGCTTTGAAGTGCAGGGACAAGGAGCAATGGAACAGATTTAAAATTGTTTTACATATAATGCAGGACAGGTACATACCTAAATTTGGAATTAGGAGGAAATTTAAAAAAAAAAACTGTAGTGGGTTAATAAAGAGTTAAAAAGAGAAGCTGCACACACAAAAATAGACAAATAAGGCGTATAAGACTAATACGTGCAATGTGAATCAATGTGAACATGAGGACAACCATTAGGAAGGTTATTAGGGAGGCTAAAAGACAGTTGGAGAGGAATATAACAGATAAGGGGAAAGACGACCCAAACAGATTTTTTTCAGTATTTTAGTAGTGTAGAAATCGTCAAGGGGGATGTGAAATACATCAGGAATAGTAAATGAGAATTAAAAACTGCAGACAGTGAAATAGAAGATGCTCAAAACTTTGTTCTGCACCTTTCCCTTAACAGGCCCTGTTGGCCTGTGGATGATAAGGATCTGATGTTTTATGCTTTACTGCATCTTACTCCATAAATTCTGTCAACTCAGCCAAAGTGAATTGGGGATGGTTATCAAAAATGATTTCCTCTGGCAAACCATAAGATGAAAAGAACGAAATGAAAACATAATTTTCTCTACCTCAACCCATTTGGACTCAGCATCTACTAACTCTTAATACTGTGTGCGTCTTTCTCACAGAAATCCACAAGCAGCCATTGCCAAGGTTTTTCTGGCAGATTTCAGGTCTCCTAACATGTTCTGCAAAAGGCAACTCGCTCCTACATTTTCTTTTTGAACCCAAGTCACCTATGTGGTGAAGTGTGTCTGGGGTCTGTGGATGATCTGAGCAGGTGCAGATGTTTTCAAAGAATAGCTCTGCTCAGACCAGGGGGGTATTTTCCGTACGTTGCTTAAATCATCCGAGATCAGGTGCCTCATCTTGGATGAGTTAATGCCGGTGACACTCATCCGGGATAAGTCGGTTTTTCAAATGCAGCCGTGTAGTAGATTAGTCTAGCTGGATCAGATCATCCAAGATGAATGTGCATGCCTGCGCTGAGTGAAAAGCCCATATATATTGAGTCGAGAAAACATGATCAGCAAGTCTTTGATAGGCTGTAACAAAATGACGAAAGAACAGGCTCATTTTTTTCACACAAACTGTGTGTGTGCGTGTGTGTGTACGTGTGTGTGTGCATGGGTGTGTGTGTGTGTGTGCGTGGGTGTGTGTGTGGGTGTTAGTTAGTTAGTTAGTTAGTTAGTTAGTTAGTTAGTTAGTTAGTTAGTTAGTTAGTTAGTTAGTTAGTTAGTTAGTTACTCGAAGGATTTCAAGATTTAATATGCACAAGGGGTAACACTGCAAAAGCAGCCCAAACCACAAAAGACTGCTGGCAAAAAGTGGTCGACAAATTAAACGCGTGTGCATTGTACTTACTGAATGCAGCGTTTCATTTCCTATGTGTCAGATTAATTATTATTTAATATGTCATAATTCCAGATCAAACGTGAGCACAAGGAGAACATGGGAACAGGTTAAAGTGAAGTACAGTACAAGAATATACTTCAAACTGGTAAATATTGGTATATAACTATTTAAAGAATTGTTGACATAAAGAATCATATATAATGTAAAGAACATTAATTCTAAAGCTAATAAGAAGGCAGACAAGCAAAAAACAGGTGGCGGTCCACACGGTCCAGACCTAACCTCTGCAGAAGAGTTGGCTCTCCAGCAAAATGCCCATCACCCTGTTTCTGAGGGCATTCCAGGGGGAAGCTCCTTCTCAGAACCAGTGGCAGGATGCAGTGGTCACTTCATTTCAGGTAAAGGATGATCATTGCATATATTTGTCCTCAATGTGTGCCATAGGTATGTTCCATATAGCCCTCTTTTTTTGTTGGGTCAGTTGCTGGGAATGTCATATCCCTAGAACCTGTGTCTGACCAACGAGATATTGACGAAGGTCAAATATTTGATGAAGACACTGTGTCTGATTATTCATAAGGAGGAGAGGTACATTTTTCAAATCAAACTCCACTCTGATCAGTCCCATGTGCCCCAATCACATTTGAAAATCCTGGTATTGAGAATGTTAGGCTGATTGTGAGATTCTTCATGAAACTCTAGGTGTTTTTGCCTGCGTATTACCTACCTGCAATGACATGAAATGCCTCTTTTATTGTCTGCACACGCAGGTGTCCAGGAAACACTATGAAAACCTGAAGGAAATATCTCAGAGCCAAACAGACTTTACGAATTGCCTGGCAAACTGCACTTTTAGATAGATTTTCTGCATCGTCTACAGTATATAAAAAAAGTGCTGCTTGCAAAAAACCTCAAAGCAATGCCTACTGTCTGTGTGGTTGTGAGAGCCCAACTTCGCCGGGTTTGACTTTGAATATAAGGTGCTAATACATTTTTGAGGTACAATATTCCCTCTCAGCTAAAGCGGTATCTTTCGAAAAGAATTTCATCCGGGAGCAATAAAGGATCTTGCCGATCGCGCAAAAGATAGATAGATAGATAGATAGATAGATAGATAGATAGATAGATAGATAGATAGATAGATAGATAGATAGATAGATAGATAGATAGATAGATAGATAGATAGATAGATAGATAGATAGATAGATAGATAGATAGATAGATAGATAGATAGATAGATAGATAGATAGATAGATGATAGATAGATAGATACTTTATTAATCCCAAGGGGAAATTCACATTCTCCAGCAGCAGCATACTGATACAATAAGCAATATTAAATTAAAGAGTGATAATAATGCAGGTAAAAAACAGACAATAACTTTGTATAATGTTAACGTTTAACCCCCGGATGGAACTGAAGAGTCGCATAGTTTGGGGGAGGAACGATCTCCTCAGTCTGTCAGTGTAGCAGGACAGTGACAGCAGTCTGTCGCTGAAGCTGCTCTTCTGTCTGGAGATGATCCTGTTTAGTGGATGCAGTGGATTCTCCATGATTGATAGGAGTCTGCTGAGCGCTCGTCGCTCTGCCACAGATGTTAAACTGTCCAGCTCCATGCCAACAATAGAGCCTGCCTTCCTCACCAGTTTGTCCAGGTGTTAGGTGTCCTTCTTCTTTATGCTGCCTCCCCAGCACACCACCGCGTAGAAGAGGGCGCTCGCCACAACCATCTGATAGAACATCTGCAGCATCTTATTAGCCTTCTAAGGTAGTATAACCGGCTCTGTCCTTTCTTGCACAGTGCATCAGTATTGGCAGTCCAGTCCAATTTATCATCCAGCTGCACTCCCAGGTATTTATAGGTCTGCACCCTCTGCACACAGTCACCTCTGATGATCACAGGGTCCATGAGGGGTCTGGGCCTCCTAAAATCCACCACCAGCTCTTTGGTTTTGCTGGTGTTCAGTTGTAGGTGGTTTGAGTCGCACCATTTAACAAAGTCATTGATTAGGTCCCTATACTCCTCCTCCAGCCCATTCCTGATGCAGCCCATGATAGCAGTGTCGTCAGCAAACGTTTGTACGTGGCAGGACTCCGAGTTGTATTGGAAGTCTGATGTATATAGGCTGAACAGGACCGGAGAAAGTACAGTCCCCTGTGGCGCTCCTGTGTTGCTGACCACAATGTCAGATGTGCAGTTCCCGAGACGCACATACTGAGGTCTGTCTGTAAGATAGTCCACGATCCATGCCACCAAGTATGAATCTACTCCCGTCTCTGTCAGCTTGTCCCTAAGGAGCAGAGGTTGGATTGTGTTGGAGGCGCTAGGGAAGTCTAGAAACACCACTGCCTCTGTCCAAGTGGGAGAGGGATCGGTGTAGCCTATAGATGATGGCAAAGCCCTCTCTATATGAAATTCTCTTCTTATAATTTGCGCACCGATATCAATTGGTCGCTCATTCATGAACGGCGAAGCCATGACTGAATGAATTCCACACACGGACACTGATTAAGTGTGTGAGCTAATCCTTGTTTACATAGAACAAACCTGCTCCGAGCATGAATGCTATGATAACACATTCAGGAAGAGTTTCGAAAAAAACGACAGATCCAGGATCAGGCCAAATCATCAACAATTACATCCGGCTAAACAAGTAATCCACGTACGAAAAATACCCCTCTGGTGAGTGAAATGGGAGAATTAGCTAATGGCTTATTTGCGGGAATTGTCTGTCCTCGCTGAGGCTCCACAGATCATTTAGCGCACCGACTCTCACAGGGTTGTAAAAAGATCTGATTAGGTCAGGAAGAGCAAAAAAGAAATGAAGAAGAAAGAAATCGGGAAGGAAGAAATCTAGGGGACACAAAGAAAGCAGAGCAGAATCAGGGTGGTGCCTGTATGGGTTTGACAGAGGTGAGCAGTCAGGGAAGCCCCACAGAGAAGCATCATCAGAGGCGTACCAGGGATGAATCAATACTGGCTGATTCTGAGGAGCAGGGGTGATCAGGTGCTCCAGGGGTCTAGCTGGACTTAAAGAAGGTAGCAGGACAAAGGAGCTGTACTCTAATTGTCAATACTGGTACCAGTGTATGTGAATGGATGATGAAGAAGAATATTTGAAGGAAAGAGGCCTGACTGACAAGGAGGTGCAGGACTGAGCTGTGTGGAGAAGGTTGATCAAGCACATCGACCCAACATAGAAGTGGGAAGACGAAGAAGTTGGAATAAGCTTCCAATCATTATGCAAATGTCAATGAATGTGTAAGGAATACCCAGAAAAGAAATTATTATGAAATGTCTTTAGGTAATGTGTCTAGTTTTACTGTTTAATTGTTTTGAAGCAGTACAAAAAGCTGGATTCTTTCCTCCACTTTTACTGTTTTCAAACAAGTATCCAGAGCAGTGTTGTGCAAGTTCATACCTCACAAGAACTCACTCAAAGTTCAGTTCACACAGATTAAAATAAATAAATTCATGTTCATCGTTCACCATTTCAATTTTGAACTCGTTCAAGTTCAGTTCATTTTGTATTTTTAAGGAGTGAGAATAAATGAACCATGAATTTACTTTTTTAAATTTTGCATGCCTTATATTAGGCTATTACAGTGTTCCTGAATAAAATACAATAATTATAAAGATTTTTTTACTTATATACACTTTATTGAGTTATACCCAGCAACAAACACATATGATCATATATGATAATATCCTCCTGGTCAAAAAAGAAATTAAATAGATGCAAGTATACATATAAATTACCACTCGATTTCCAACCGTGTGACACAAAATGGTGACTGTGGAACCAGCAGGGATGTGTGGTCAGGGGAGGCTGTCATTATGAAAAGTAAAGCAAGTAATAATGATAACATAAAATAAATGTGTCCACTGGTCTGTAGGCCTACTATAATTTTTTTTTCTGTATGATTCCAATAATTTGGATAATTTTTATAGTCTAAATGACTGAATTGGCACATTTCCTGTTCAAATACAGGGGAGAAATTCAAGGGTGGCGCAGTGGTAGCGCTGCTGCCTCGCAGTAAGGAGACCCGGGATCGCTTCCCGGGTTCTCCCTGTGTGGAGTTTGCATGTTCTCCCCGTGTCTGCGTGGGTTTCCTCCGGGCACTCTGGTTTCATCCCACAGTCCAAAGACATTCAGGTTAGGTCAATTGGCGATTCTACATTGGCCCTAGTGTGTGCTTGGTGTGTTGGTGTGTTTGTGTGTGTCCTATGGTGGGTTGGCACCCTGCCCAGGATTGGTTCTTACTTTGTGCCTTGTGTTGGCTGGGATTGGCTCCAGCAGACCCCCGTGACCCTGTGTTCGGATTCAGGGGGTTGGAAAAATGGATGGATGGATTTTTAAGTGCCTTTCAGACAGCCTTGGGGTCTCAATCCCTCCTAACCCATTAACAGCTGTGTTCGGTGTTCTTCCAGACGGACTTGAAGTGGAGAAGGACAAGCAAACGGTGATTGCATTCACTACACTTTTGGCACGCAGACTTATTTTGTTAAATTGGAAGAATCCTAACTCTCCTCTGATAAGTCAGTGGGAAACCGATGTTTTACATTATTTGAAATTGGAAAAAATCAAATTCTCAGTTAGAGGATCTGTACAGAATTTTTTCAAAACCTGGCAGGATCTAATCAATAATATTTTAGAATAAGAAGAAATAATTATTTCCGCATTTCTTTTCCTTCTCCATTTATTTATTTATTTATATATTTTTTTTCCTTATTTATTTTTGCCCTATTAAAAAGCCCTTAGCAATTCTCCTTTGGGCCATGCTCTCCTTCTCAAGGGTGGGGTTTGATTTGTCTTTAATCCTTTTTTGTAAAAATTGATCTATTTGTATGGAATGATTACAATAAAATTAATAAATAAATTTAAAAAAAGAAGTTACACAGGGATTGGATATTCCAACAAGGCAATGACCCAAAACACAGTTGGAAATCTACAAAGGCATTCATGCAGAGGGAGAAGTACAATGTTCTGGAATGGCCGTCACAGTCCCCTGACTTGAAGATCATCGAAAAGCTATGGGATGATTTGAAGCAGGCTGTCCATCAAATTGAACTGAACTGGAGAGATTCAGACACTCATCACAGGCTATAGGAGGACAGCGTCTAGAGGCTGTTAGATTTACAAATGGAGGCTCAACTAGATATTGATGTCATATCTCTGTTGAGGTGCCCACATTTATGCACCTGTCTAATTTTGTTATGATGCATATTGCATATTTTCCAAATAAGATGCTGCAGATGTTCTATCAGACGGTTGTGGCGAGCGCCCTCTTCTACGCGGTGGTGTGCTGGGGAGGCAGCATTAAGAAGAAAGACGCCTCACACCTGGACAAACTGGTGAGGAAGGCAGGCTCTATTGTTGGCATGGAGCTGGACAGTTTGACATCTGTGGCAGAGCGACGGGTGCTGAGCAGACTCCTGTCAATCATGGAGAATCCACTGCATCCACTGAACAGGATCATCTCCAGACAGAGGAGCAGCTTCAGCGACAGACTGCTGTCACCGTCCTGGCTCCACTGACAGACTGAGGAGATCGTTCCTCCACCACACTATGTGACTCTTCAATTCCACCTGGGGGGGCGGGGGGGGGGGGGTAAACGTTAACATTTAACATTATACAAAGTTATTGTCTGTTTTTTACCTGCATTATTACCACTCTTTAATTTAATATTGTTTATTGTATCAGTATGCTGCTGCTGGAGAATGTGAATTTCCCCTTGGGATTAATAAAGTATCTATCTATCTATCTATCTATCTATCTATCTATCTATCTATCTATCTATCTATCTATCTATCTATCTATCTATCTATCTATCTATCATATAGTGCATTTCATATCCATCTATCTATCTATCTATCTATCTATCTATCTATCTATCTATCTATCTATCTATCTATCTATCTATCTATCTATCTATCTATCTATCTTCTGTTAATCCAACTTTATGTCACTGCTGAAATCCTACTGTCTCCATAAGCCATGTCGTATATTAAAAGGAAGTTGCTACTTTGAAAGCTCAGCCAATAATAAACAAAAATCCAAAGAATTAAGAGGGGTTCCCAAACTTTTTCATATGACTGTATAAGACTAGATGACCATCCAAAGGATGACCAGCCCTGGCCTGAAGTGAACAAGAAGGGACAATGAAAAAAAAATCAAAGCATTGTCTACAGGGAAACTTGCTTGCCAGAGTGTATAATGGATGGCAGGCTTGGGCAGGCGTCTCGACCAGGATGGCACATGATTTATTAATTGGCCAGGAGGCTGCTGTTCTGAATGGCTGGAGTAGATAGGGAGGTCATTCCCTGCTTTTGCTGGGAGGTTGGCAAGAAATGGCACCCTCAGAGTGAATATGCTAGTGTCTAGGGATGGTCTGAAGTTCCTTACCTCCTGGCAGGGAGTCCAGTGTAATGGAAGGACAGGGAGAGACAATGTATTTGGAAGAGTGGCTCCCCTGATACACTACAGCAGGGGTGTTGAACTCTGGTCCTGGACTGGCCGCAGTGGCTGCAGGTTTTCATTCAAACCATCTTCTTCATTAATGACCGGTTTTGCTGCTAATTAACTTGTTTTCCCTTAATTTCAATAAACGTTAATTAACAGGCCCCTTCGTTGTCTCTTTTTCCTTTATTAGCAGCCAAACAATAATGAGACACAAAACAAGCCACCACGTGACCAGCTCACCTGTGCCCATCACACAGTATCTGAAAATAAAGAAAGGTAAAGGTCTCTGTAAGGTTGATCTCTCAGCTCACCAAAACATTTTGATAGTGTTGTTAGCAAAAACAGAAAAATGAACAGTTTTGGAAATGTCTGCTGTGGCAGAATGAGAGCAGCAACAAGCCATGGAGTTAAATAACGGGTTTAATTAACAGCAAGAATCGGCTTCTCATTAAGACATTTGTTGGAATGAAATTGGTTGGAGTTTGAAGTCCCAGTTTAGCTGGTCATCTGTCGGCTTGTTTCACATCTCATTTCTGTTTGGCTGCCATTTAACCAGGAAATGAATCCTTAAAAACAGGGCTATTAAAATGAAGGGAAAAGGAGTTAATTAGCAGTGAAAACTGGTCACTGATTAGGAAAAGGGCTAGAATGGAAACCTGCAGCCACTGCGGCTCACCAGGCCCAAAGTTTGACACTCCTGCACCAGAGGGTAGCATCCCTGGGCTAGGATTCCTACACACACACACCCACAGGACATGCTGGGGTCTGTAGTCCTGTAGGACAGCACTTTTGGGTTTCTTGGGAGACCACCAGAAGGAACATTTGTGGTTTTTGTTTGACCCTATAGTGTTTACACTGGCACTGCAAGTCTTCTCAGGTTCAAAATAAAAGAAGCCACTTCATTCAGGTGAGTTGCAGTTGGGTGTGGAGGATGGACAAAGCTCAACTGGATGAGGTGTGAAGGAGAAGAAAGAAAGAAAGAAAGAAAGAAAGAAAGAAAGAAAGAAAGAAAGAAAGAAAGAAAGAAAGAAAGAAAGAAAGAAAGAAAGAAAGAAAGAAAGAAAGAAGTGTATTACGCTTCTGCCACTACCAGAAGGAAGCCTTTGTAAGGTATTTGTTTAAGAACCTTGCATTTGCACCTGGGACATGTGTCTGGAGTTTGGGCTGCTGCAATGCCCTCTAGTGGTCACAAGTGATAAAATTTTGTTTTTCTGGTGTTTCATGGTCGCCGTCATTTTGTTATTGCAATGCTACTTGTTGCTAGGCATGCATGTGAATCGCACACGGTGTAAAGTCAAGTTCAAGTTATTTCAAATTCAAACTCCAAATCCAAACTTTGTGAAAACAAAGAAACTTTTTCACTTAAAAAATGCACACTGAATAGTAAAAATAAAAAAAAGTAAGGATTTATTCTGGTTATGATCAAGAATTTATTAACGAATTTGAACTTGTTTTTACCCCAAGGATAAAGTTCTCTGCTTTGGTGTTTGACCTCAGCTGCTGTTGAACGATTCTCTCGATTTGTCCTTGAATCGGCTGATTTTGTTTTCATGGCCGTCTTGCAAAAACAAAATTTGTTGAAAAATTAGAAAAAAAATTTAAAAGGATCACAAGTGTTGACTTGAAAGTGTCAATGATGAATGAATGGAAAACCAGATGAAGTAGGCGTACCCACAGACACAGTGACGTACGAGAATGTAGAAGAGGGTGCAACACGCTGCAGGTGTAATCGCAATCAAGAACAACCATAGCTCTGTGTGAAATAAGACATTGAATACTCATGACAAGCTGTACAGAGAGTGTGCTGAACAAATATCTGAACAAACGTGCAGACATCTTACGTCTACATCGGACTTCCTTCCATCCCATTTTACTGAAACTGACAAATTATGGTATAACTCCGACTACACGGAACGTCATTCCAAATCCCATCAGATGTTATTATAGAGCAGTCCTCATTCCCATTGTAATTATTGGGCTCCCCTGATTTCCAGTTTGTGAATGTCACGGGATTCCCACTGACGTCTTCAAACCTGCCTTCTTTCACCCTGTCGTTCAGCCCAAGGTATGCCTCGGAAGATTTCACAAGCTTCATTAAGGCCGCATTCTCTCCTGCATTTGCTGGCATTGCAATTTCTCCACTGGCTTCCTTGCAGAGCTTCACTCCATCATCAAAGGTTAGCTGGTCGTTTTTGGTGCCAAATCTCTTTTGGCCGTGTTTGCTCCAGTAGATAAACTGCATACCTGTGAAAATATTAAATATTATAATTAGACAGCTGAATGCAAATTCATTCGTTTGTAAAAGTCATGCCACACTCGGCTCAATTTAGAGGTCAATGACAAAAAAAAAAGAAAATTAAACAGAAAGGTCCAAGAGGAGGGCGCCAACCTGAAATACAATGAAACGCACTCCTGATTGGTGTGAAATTTCTTCTTTTGCTGGTCAGTCTTTCAAAATTTCAATTAGTGATGCTTGATTGTCCTTCTGATTTGTCCCCCTAAGCAGTTTCAAGCCAGTCATTTTAATGACGAGTGATCGTCCTTCCAGGTTTGTGTAAAACAAGCGGCTCGTATCATCACATGATTCTGGGTTAACACAGGAGGAGCTCAGCAAACCGGTGACTTTACATTTTGCACTTTGGGGGACTTTCGTATTTATAGCACTCATATAATGGCCAGGCCTGCCATTTCACGGACTGGCAAAAATTTTCTACAAACTGATGCCAGCGATTGGGAAACACTGATTTAAAGGATACGTTTGGTATTTTTGAAGTCAAAGTTATTTCTTCTGTTGCTGGCCTAGGGGAGGACAGGACTGGAAAGAAATACTGTATATACTCGCGGATAAGTTCTCCTGCGGATAAGTTGGGACTTGATATTACAGTATAATTCCTGGTATTTTATAATGTCGGTCATATAAGTCGAATGAGGAAAACTCAAGCTATTGGTACAAGGGATTCTGATATGCTAATGCCCACCTGAGAGAGTAACCACGGAGCACATGGCCTTTTTTATATGTGGGTGCGGCAATGCGCTGTATCAGCGTGTGCTCCTAACCTCTCCGTCTATCTGTTGTGACCACACGGTAATACCCAAAATATTCTGAAGCGACGTTTGCACTGATTTGTGTTTTTTGTATCTCACGCCCTCATACACCTTTATCATAAGAGTATCCCTTATCTACGATGAAACGTTCGATCAGAAGAAAATATGAAGCTGGTTTTAAATTAAACGTCGCTGAAGTAGCGAAAAAAATTGGTAACTGTGCTGTCGCAACAAAATTCGATGCGTCTGAGAAACTGATGCGAGATTGGAGGAGTGTTTTCCTTAAGGGGGCGTAAGCTCCCCAGTTGGAATAATTTCTTTTGTAATTGCGGCATTTTAAGTAACCTGAACCTAAATAGATATATTATAAAGAGGCGATATCCCTCCCATAGTGATACGGCGGTAAGAAATCACATAAGAGAAAATAACTTAGCTTTCTTTAACCCCTTAACCGCCCTCTGCCGGATATATCCGGCATCGTAGCTTTATTGCTGACGCCTTACTGCCGGAATTATCCGGCACATTTGCCTGTGGTTATGTGAATGCCTGGCGCGTAGTATAACTGACAGTTTGGCGTGGGTATTATTATTACGTTGTATTTCGACAACTCTGCGGTTGTATTGGCCGCTCACGTAATGTGATTCAAAAGTGAAAGCTGTGAATATGGCGAAACGTAAACTGACGTCAAGTGAGGTTTTGCAGGCGATTTTGGACAATAATTCTGATCATGATTGTAGCAGTTCTGAAGAAGATTTTAGCGACAATGATGATCAGCAACGTGCACTGCATGATACTGTGAATGACGACGCATCGGATGATGGCGATGAGTGGGTGTATCCCCAGCATCTCAACTGGACTGCTGCCCGTTATCTGAGCCAGATATGAAAGATCCAAACCGTGACTGCTTGTTCAAGATACGTCCTTTGATTGACCATTTATTTGAAACATTTCAGCAGGTATTTCAGCAGGTAAATACTGCTTGAATAAATGTAAAGTAAAAAAACGAAAATTGTTCAGATTTCTCCTGGCATGGGGAATATTTAGGGTGTTGGCGGTTAAAGGGTTAATGACAGTTTACGTGGTATAACAGACAAGGAAGCCACGACAAGCCATTGTGTAGAGCCATTTTTGTCACTACGGTAGAAGGATTTTCAGGATCGGATGATGTTATCTCCCATCCGTCCATCGGCTTCAAAGGTGTGCCGGGCACTGTTCCAAGGCTTTATACTCTTTCTCCATGTGCAGGCCCTCACTTAGGTAAATCACGCCATTCCAAACAAGGCAAAGAGATGATACAATTTCATACTGACTCTGTCACACAGAGCCACAATGCCCATTTTGGTAGTTGTCTCTTTGTTGTCTTCTAATGCTTGCCTAGCAGTTGTAAATGATGAGCCCCTGTGTGTTAAATCTGGCCTTTAGCTGTACATGTGAGAAGAAGCAGATTTATAATATTTGCACAGGGCACAGTGACATTAAACTTATATTCCGATTACAAGGAGGCAAGAAGATGTCAAAAAAAAAAAAAAATTAAGTATCACATTTTTGAACGGGCGTATAAGTCAGGGTCTGATTTTATGATCGATTTTTCAGGTTTCAAGACCCGACTTATACGTGGGTATATACGGTACTTGCAAGGAACAAGAACTAATAATAACAAATGCCTGATAGCACAAAGGGTCAAGAAAAGAATCCGTTAGCCATTGGCTTTGAATCCATAGGCTCTGAAGAGTGGTCTTGGCACAGGGTGGGACCTTCAGAATGCGGGTACGTCATCTCCTGAATGAGATGCCACCTTTCAGGAGCACCTTGTTATTTTAGCCTGACTTAAAGAGACGTGGTCAAATGCCCCTGAGCTGAGAGTGTTAAGAGTGATAAGAGTTAGTGACTGCGCCCTCTTGTGTCATTGAGTGGTATGAGCCTGGAAAGTCACCCTTGGACATGCATGTGTGACATTCACAAAATTGTGTTCTAAAGTCAAGTGTTTTCTACACATTTTTTGAAATATCTTGCCCACACTGGTGCTTTATAATGGAGGCTATTGGGCATGGGGCACCACTGTGAAATAAAAGCTTTAAAACCTACCAAGTACGTCCATTTTTCAAGCCAAGAAAGTTACCAAGCACGTGGTAAAATAGCTTATGTATGTCATTTTCAAACAAAATCACACTAATATTATGAGATCTAGCCATTGTAAAAGAAGACCAGTTGTGTGCGCTACCTCAGAAGTTGTCTTCCTCCGGATTGACATTTAACTGTCTGGGCTGCAGTTTCCTTTTGAAAGACGAAATCACAGTAAACATTTCCTACCACATGCTTGGTATCGGGTTGATTTACTTCCGCATTTGTGTGAGATCTCTTCCCATGAAGTCACTACTCTTAAACAAGCAAATAGAAAATGCATCCTTAACTCAAGAAAAAATAATATCTGGAATATAAGATAAAAATGACTATTTCCAGTTTGCTTTTGTTGTCACAAATAAGCATTGGGAACACAAGAAGCACAAGAAGGTATGTTTTTAGGCTATCAGTTTCCAGTGGTACTCCTTGCCCCATTGCCTCCATTTTAAAATTCCAGTGCAGCATTACTCTAGGATCTCCCTCTTCCTTTTACTTGGGCTCTTTTTATACTGGAATGGTCATAGTCATCTTAATTACAGTTACGGGAGTGCCACAGATTACTACATCTGCATGTGAGTCAGCACTCAGCCAGTTTTCTCATCAACACCCCAGGGCTGCTTGGCCAGAACATTAGAACAATCTGGGCGAGAACAGGCCATTCAGTCCAACAATGCTCACCAAGTCCAATCCATTTAATTTTTCTAAAATACCATCAAGTCGAGTTTTGAAGGTCCATAAAGTCCTACTATCCACCACACACTACTCGGTCACTTAGTCTGTGTGTCTGTGGTTCTCTGTGTGAAGAAAAACTTCCTTATGTTGCTGCGAAATTCACCCTTAAGTTTACAACTGTGTCCCCGTGTTCTTGATGAACTCATTTTAAAGTCACCGTCTCGATCCACAGCACTAACACCCTTCATAATGTTAAACACTTCAATCAGGTCTCCTCTTAATCTTCTTTTGTTTAAACTGTAAAGGCTCTTTTAATCTTTCCTCATAACTCATCCCCTGTAGTCCTCTAATCAGCATAGTTGTTCTTCTCTGGACTTTCTCTTGTGCTGCTATGTCCTTTTTGTAGCTTAGAGACCAAAACTGCACCCAGGACTCCAGATGAGGCCTCACCAATGTGTTATAAAGACTGAGCAGAACCTCCTGTGACTTTTACTCCACACATCAAGGCGCTATATAACCTGACATTCTGTTAGGTTCTGAACACTGTCTGGCAGTTGATAGTGTCAAGTCCACTATGACTCCTAAATCCTTCTAATTAGGTGGACTTTTGATTTTCAGACTTCCCATTGTGTATTCAAACCTGTATACACAGTGTACTTCCTATGTTTAATTGCTTACATTTACTGACATTAAATTTCATCTGCCACAAATTTGCCCAAGCCTGTCTGCTGTCCAAGTCCCTCTGTGATAATTCAACGGATTCAAGAACTTCATGCACCTACACCACCCACCCCCACAGCCTGAGCACATGTTTATTTATTATAAAACACACATGATGCCACGGACCCCTAAGTACACTTCACCACAGGTGCCACTGAAATTTCCCTTTGAATAATGACAGATGTCTGCACCATCAAAAGTGAGCGGATGGAGGTGACACTTACGTTTTTCAAGATTGGAAATCGTGGTCTTCAAAGCTTGAATTTCTGTTTCCAGTTGTGCAATGCGGCGCATGTCAGCAGACTGTCCTGAAATGAAAAAAGTGACATGCTGACCCGTGGAGCAAAGCAGACAATGAGGCAGGTGTGTAAACTTGACCGCGGTCACGAAGGAGGAATGTGAGCGTAAGAAGAAAGCGCTCGAAACACGGCCATTAATTGTGAATAGATACATCTGGAGCATTCTGAGTCTAATAAGGTGAATTTTTATATTGTAGGTGAGCCTCCATTGCAACACGTCATTAAACACCCTCCCACCCACGGTATCCGTCAATAAGGGCGCACACATAAAGGCGACCTTCAAAAGGGCGACCTCAATTGGGCGCGGCGAATAAAACCGCACATAAATAAAAGCGATCTTCAAAAGGGCGACCTCAATTGAGCGCCGAATAAAGGCGCGCGTAAATAAAGGAGTGCTTCAAAAGGGTGACGTCAATTGGGCGCAGCGAATAAAGGCAAATGCAACAAAATTACAGAAAATTTATTAGATAAAGGCAATGATTGAACGTATAAAAAGGTGAAAGCAAGAATATTAAAACATCCAATTAATTAATGCATGAACTTCTAACAAACTATTTCTAAAGCTCCCTATATTTCCTTGTTTTCAGAATTACAGAAAATTAGATTAAGGCAATGACTGAATGTATAACAAGGTGAAAGCAAGTTACACTTGAAGCTGGAGATTATGTGCAATGCCACGTAGATATTCGAGATGCAGTCTATTAGCATAATCAAGGACAATTAATTTAATTCGCTCCGAAGGTCATCCTTTTGAAGTGCTCCTTTATTTGCGCGCGCATTTATTCGTCGCTCAATTGAGGTCGTCCTTTTGAAGCTCGCCTTTATTTACGCGCGCCTTTATTCGGCGCTCAATTGAGGTCGCCCCTTTGAAGATCGCTTTTATTTACGTGTGCTTTTATTCTCCGCGCCCAATTGAGGTCACCCTTTTGAAGGTCGCCTTTTGGTGCGCGCCCTTATTGAATAGAACCCCCACCCACCCCCACAGTAAGCCCCTCTGAGGTCTGTTACATTCTACTCTTGTTCTCATGGTAATTTATCTCCCCAGCGTTTACTTCAGGGTGACAGACATGCAGACAAGTTCAGTGGATTTTCAAAAAGAATATTCAGACAAGTGAGGGTCAGTGTTATGAGCCAGGTGGGAAAACATGGCCAGTCCTATGGGAAACAAAAGATAAACCTGAAAGGGTGTTGAGTAACACATTGTTTAGAGGCAGGAGAAGAGACAAACCTAAAGGAATACACGAAAAAACAATTGAGAAGGTCATGTAAGTGAAAAGGCCACAAAATGAAGTGATAATCCAGAGATGGAGATAATCCGAAAATGCACTGGGTTTGTGATGTCCACCCAAAAACAGCTCAACAGCAATGCTTGATGAAAGAAATTCAAAACTACAAATATTGACTCAAGGAGAAGGAAGAGTGCCTTTGTGATGCAGGGTGTTGAAGAAATCGGAGTAGTATATGGACAGGCAATGTGTTTCCGCTTCTCCTCTTCATTCATTGGTCAGGAGCCCTGTCTTCCAGAAGGGCGACCCTGTCTGAACATCACCTGTCATCAACCAGTGTGGCAAAATGTTGGGGGCTTTCCCATTTACTCAAAAAAGGGGTTTTAAACAAAAATGACAAGCACTAGATGTACCCCCGCCCCCACACACAGACACTGGTCACAGCATTATTCTTTGCTTTTGATTTTATCTCTAAACCTTTGTTATGTGCCTTGTCTGTTGTGGATTGTTCTACAAGAGATGGGACCACCTGCCCATCACCGCCAGGGACTTCCCTCACCTCTGTATGATAAGGATTTCCCACAGTTCCTGGCAGTTCGTTCTGAGTGCGCTAGTGACTGTGAGTGTTTATCATCTCTTTTGCTTGTTCTTATTGCATTTCTGACTTTATGTTCTGTTGTGGGGCAGCACGGTGGCGCAGTGGTAGCGCTGCTGCCTCGCAGTAAGGAGACCTGGGTTCACTTCTTGTGTCCTCCCTGCGTGGAGTTTGAATGTTCTCCCCATGTCTGCATGAGTTTCCTCCTGGTGCTCTGGTTTCCTCTCACAGTCCAAAGACATGGAGGTTAGGTGCATTGGTGGTCCTAAATTGTCCCTAGTGTGTGTTTGGTGTGAGTGTGTGTGCCCTGTGGTGGGCTGACGCCCTGCCCGAGGTTTGTTTCCTGCCTTGCGCCCTGTGTTGGCTGGGATTGGCTCCAGCAGACCCACGTGACCCTGTAGTTATGATATAGCGGGTTGGATAATGGATGGATGTTCTGTTGTTAATGTTCTTTCTGGATTCTATACTGGGACTTTCTTTGCATTCTGCCCAGAGGTCAAGTGAAAATGACAACGAGTATAAATAAAAATATAAATGAAGTAAGGGTCTGAACGAGATGAACAAAAACCGCAGGACAAGAACAAGGACAAAAAGGACTGCAGAGTTCAAAATCAGTAAGAAATCAAACATGAATTAATGAAATTAGAGAGCAAGAACGGCTACTTGAATAAGGAAGTGAGCCTAGAATGTCCCTTTTATCCTAATGAGAAATAAACTGACAGGATCACAACCTTTGAAGCCACACCCCTTTTACTGGGAAAAAACCTGGCATTTTCACACAGCTGAACAAAAAACAAAATGGCGGTGGAAAACAGCCCACATAAAAAAAAGCATTAAACAGAAAACCAAACGATTTCATCAGATTCCTCAGTGCCGAAAACTCCTGTAACGATATGCAACTCAATACTAGAGCCAGAAAATAACCCGTCAATAGTTTGAAAAATGACCCCAGGATCCTAACTCCTAACTGAATTTTCTTGAGTTTCCGGCAACTCCGTTTTACCTTTTTGTGCTCCACGGAGCAGGCTTTTTGGGGTCTTGTTCAAAAAGCGGACACCATTATACACCAGGGTTCTACTTTAAGATCAGGCAACCTTACACTATTTTCAGATTAGGCCCCTCGTATCAATTTTAAAATTAGGGACCCTGGTGTACCTGGCCTTACCCCCATGAACCTTAAGTTCAGGGTTTGTAGTAGGGGCAGGCCAGTCTAAGACAAACAACAGGAAGGACAATTTAAGATTAGGCGTCCGCTTTTTGAACAAGACAGTTTTGGTTCAGCACATTCTATTGAGAAATACATCTTTTTATTTATAAGGATTGCAGGTGGCCTTCCGTGTTACTAGTCTGGGCTTTCTTGAGGATACTTCCCCCTCTAGTGGACATTTTTGGAACTCTTCGAGACTTACATGGTTTGGGTTTCTTTTGCACTTAAGATGATGATCAATCTTTCTGAATGCTGTTGGCTTCAAACAAGGAAAACTTCATCAATCAACACGTTCCATTCTTGGACAGAACAAGGAAGACCTTCTCTATCTAATAATCAATGACTTTAAATATAAACCTGTGGTACAATCTGAGCAGGTCAGCCTCATCTTATAGCCGTCTATGAGCCTCTTATTGACAGCAGCAGCTCTTTCTTATGCTATATGATAAGGATATTTATTATAATGTGTACTATGTAATTTTTATGACTTTGTGTATAATTTTAATTTCCCCTTGGGAAATTATCAACCTAGAACATAAGAATGTAAAAAATGTGATGAATGAGAGGAGACCATGCAGTCCATCGAGCTTGTTAGTTTAGCAAACAGCTCAGCTGGCCCAACATCTCCTCCAGATTCTTCTTAAAGGTTGTCAAGGTTTCTGCTTCGACTCCATGTTCTTGGTAGTTTTTTTTTCCAGATTCCCACAACTCTTTGCATAAAGAAATTCTTACTGACTTGTTTTAAATGCACTTGCCCTTCATTTCCACTGATGTCCTCGAGTACCTGATTCACCCCTAAGCTGGGAGAATGTTGCTGGACCTGCTTTATCAATGCCTTTGAATATTTTGAAGAACCTGGATGAGGTCCCCATGCAGTAAACTCTGCTCAAGACTAAACTGGTTTAGGATTAGGGTTAGGAACATATGTAGGACATGTCCTTGGTCACTTTCCTCTGTACAGCTTCAAGTGCTGCTATGTCTTTCTTATAATGTGGTGGCCAGAACTGCTCACAATATTCCAGAAGTGGTCTTAGTAGTGTGTTTTATATTCTAAGCGTAATGTCTCTTGGTTTATATTCAACAGTTTTATGATATAACCTAATATGTTTTATTTGCCTTTTCAATTGCTTGCAGATGATGAAAAAGGTTGAGTCAACATCCACATTACTAACCAAGAATGGTAAACCGGATGGACGCAGGGACATCCGGCCATGGGCCGTGGACACAAAAGACGTACTGCGCAGGCGCCCCAAGAAATGAGGCGCTGCGACCACAGAAAAAAGGAGTCAGACGCCGGCGACGCACACAGCGCCGCACGAAACCCATTGCACACGAAACGGGACACACACACAAAGAGGAGGATTCCACAAGCCCCTAGCACACAAAAAAAAAAGCCGCTCGCGCCCCACAAATCCCACCCCCACCTCCAAGCAACCCCACCCCCCTACAAGCAACGGACGGGACACACACAAAGAGGAGGATTCAACAAGCCCCTAGCACACAAAAAAATTAGCCGTTCGCGCCCCACCAATCCCACCACCCCCTCCAAGCAACACCCCCCCTCCTCAGACGCCCATGACACACAAAGCCCCCCTCCAGTAACTGAAATAAGAAATGAGGTGACGCGCCCCTAGAAAACCAAAAAGAAAGGAGTCAGACGCAAGCGCCACATAGCACATGAAACGGTACACACACAAAAAAGACGATTCAGACCCACCACACACAAACACCCCCTCCACTAACAGAGATAAAAAAAAGTGAGGCTATGTGCCAAGAAAAAATGTCTCGGCTCCAAAAACGCAAAGCTCAAATAAGCAAGGGTTCAAAACTACAGCACAGGCAAATCGATTACAGCTCCAGAATAGCACGTCCCAAATCCTGCACATACAACGACGCGCCTCTCAAACGGCACAAGCAAAACGTACACGTCAAGGACATCAACGACAGACACCTGCTAAACGATTGCGCCAGTTAGCTGACAACACGTTCAATAATGAGTCCACTATTCATGAAAATTCATTGGGATTAATGAATGTCATTTGCAATCATTGTCATTCACTTAACTTCCCTGAAGAAACAACTGGCAATACAAGTAATGAATTTACACGTTGTTGTCACAAGGGTCAAATTAGACTGCCTCCTTTACATTCATATCCTGCATATCTACAGAAGCTTCTAACTAACGAAGTACCTGAAAGTAAAAAACTTTACGAACTGCATTAGATCCTACAATAGTTCATTTGCTTTTGCATATACCGGAGTAAATATCAGGCCACCAAAAGGCAATATACCGGTCCCAATCACAGAAACATCGGTGTCCACTATGAAAATGAACAGTAACAATGCACGTGACATCCGTCTTGCCACACTATTAATTATAGATGAATTTACAATGGCATCCACTCACTTACTCAACACCATTGATAAACTTCTACAAACGTTGATAAATAATAATATTCCCTTTGGAGGAAAGGTACTGTTATTAGGAGAAGATTTTAGACAGTGCTTAACTATTGCTCCACATGCCATGCGCTCAGCTATTATTCAGTCCACCTTAAAATACGCGGACAATTGGCATTGCGTTGATGAATAATAATATTCCCTTTGGAGGAAAGGTACTTTTATTAGGAGGAGATTTTAGACAGTGCTTAGCTATTGCTCCACATGCCATGCGCTCAGCTATTATTCAGTCCACCTTAAAATACACGACGACGTCATACATAAACAACAAGAGAGCGAACTACAATACATATACAGGAGCGAGACCTGATTGGTGATAATACGAAGAAACGAACAGTGCGCATATTAACAGTGAGTGTGATCCTCCTTATTACTTATCCATATTTCTAACGATACGATCACGGGTACAAAACTAGATGGTTCGAGTAACGGGACCACAAACACGCACCCGCATCAAAAACAAAAAAAAATTCACGTCGGGAACCTACAACGCGCTTCAAAAAAATGTTACGCGGACAATTGGCATTGCTTTCAAAATATACACTTAGTACAAAACATGCGATGTCCAGATCCCGAATATAACAATTGCTTATTACAACTGGGAGATGGTACACTCACCAATACAGATGTACGTCACCCAGATATTATTACAATTCCTCAACCCTTTATCTGCGACGACTTACTTATGGAGATATTTGGAACAGCAATCTCATTAGACCAAATACCCCTTTCAACACAACGGACTATATTATATCCAAAAAATATTAATGTTAATCACATTAATAACCAGGTCATTTCATTACTTCCTGGAGAGGTACGGCTCTTTCTAAGCTCTGACAAACTTGACTTTGATGACGACAATGACCATCTTAATTTACCCTTAGAATATTTGAACACTATTAACCCAGCCGGATTACCACAACACAATCTTAGCCTTAAAAACGGAACAATAATCATGCTATTAAGAAAACTTAACACTAAACAGGGTTTATGCAATGGCACACGTTTAGTCGTCAACACCGTGACACACAATGTTATTCAAGCGACAGTTCTTACAGGATCACATGCTAACAATACTGTTCTGATTCCTAGAATTGACCTTACAAGTTCTGACCTGGAATTACCTTTTACATTGAAACGCTGACAGTTCCCCATTAAACCTGCATTTGCCATGACCATCAACAAATCACAAGGACAAACCATGGACAAGGTTGGCATCTACCTCTCTGAACCCGTTTTTGGACATGGACAACTTTATGTTGCCTTCTCACGTGTTCGACGTTCATCTGACGTTAAAGTTAAAGTTATAAATGCTCCATGCCAAGGAAGACTCATTCAAGGACAAGACACCATCTTTACTACTAATGTTGTGTACAAAGAAATATTCCAATAAACCATTACACTGTGCCAAGCACTTTATTGTTTGTTTTCTATATGCATCATCCACACCTTCACACTATTCTATATCTCATTCATACATCTCACTCTTTGTCATGCCCCAACGCCAGGGGTTGGCGAGCAAAGCGAGCAGGGGGCGGAGCCCCCTAGTAAATCCCTAAATCCTTCTCAGAGTTTGCTGCCTGTAGTTCGTTGTCTCCCAGCTTGTATTTATAATTGATGTTCCTGTCGCCCACGTGTTGCGCTTTGTACTTTTTTACAATCTGTCCGTTTATGTTTGCAGTTGCAAGTCTCTAATAAAACACATTGTGTCCCCAGGATCAGACTAACAAATCTGTATCAAGTTCTGCAGTTTAAGGAAGATGGCTTTAATTGCATGGAAGCTTTAATTGTCTACTGTTTGTTCTTCCATGTATAGCATCCTGTGGCATACAGTGACATTAAATAATCGTCCTCAGGTCCAAAGCACAACACATACATAATCAAATGTAAGGGATGGCCGGCAGCCCAACCTGGCCGGGATGCCAGAGAGATGGAAGGATGGGGAAAGGCAGCTTTTTTAAGGCACTGCCCTACCCAGAACGCTAGATGGCACTTCCCCTGGTCTGTAGCAGTACCCTGGATTCCCACAGGGCATCATGGGACTTGGAGTGCTTTATCTCAGCCCTGTTGGGAACCATGGGTGCTGCCAGGGGGACGCTGCAAAGATCGTGGAGACTGATGGAATGGGAATGCCGCATTACCCAGAAGTGCTTACAGATCATGTGGACGGAAGAGCAGAAGCACTTCCAGGTTGGTGAATATATGAGGACTTGCTGGCCTCACAGAGGTAAGCTAGAGTCGGGTGGAAGATGGATGAAGCTTGCTGGGAGGAGAGGAGAAGGGAAGAAAGAAAGAAAGAGAGAAAGAAAAAAAAAGAGAAAGAAAGAAAGAAAGAAAGAAAGAAAGAAAGAAAGAAAGAAAGAAAGAAAGAAAGAAAGAAAGAAAGAAAGAGAGGAGACACTGTGTGCTGTATCCTTCATATATTGGTGGCTGTGGTGGTGGGAAACACTTGTGAAGAGTTTTCCAGAGAATAAAAATACTCTTTGTGCCTTTAACTTTTGTCCTGTGTCTTTTGTGTTGGGTTTGGGGAGCTGGAGTGCCCTCTACTGTCCACACACAGGACCAGTACAAGACAAGTAAAGAACTATACTATACTATACTATACTATACAAGATAGATAGATAGATAGATAGATAGATAGATAGATAGATAGATAGATAGATAGATAGATAGATAGATAGATAGATAGATAGATAGATAGATAGATAGATAGATAGATAGATAGATAGATAGATAGATAAAAAAGAACAATTGTAACAAATGTACTACTGGGAGCATATCTAAGGGCAGGGGGGGCAGCACAGAGTTCAGAGTCCTGACCACCGAAGAGTAAAAGCTGAACCTGTCTCAGATGCTACAGAAACTTCTGCCAGATGGAAGTGGGACAAAGGGTCAATGGGAAGGATGGATAGAAGTCCATCACAATGCTGTAGACTTTGCGGCTGTAACACCTAATAAAAATCTCTTTAATGGGAGGCACAGAAGTCCCAATGATCTCTTCTTTTGTCTGCACTAGTCATTGTAGGACATTATGATCAGAGACACTGTAGTTCCCAAACCAGACAGTGATGCAGATGGTCAGAACACTCTCAATGGCGCCCCGTAAAATGTGGTGAGAATGGGGGGTAGGTAGGCAGCCACCAAAGGAATTGGAGATGCTGCTGCACATTCTTGGCCATGAAGGTGGTGTTAATGGACAAGGTGAGGTCAGTTTCCAGGAGTACACCAAGGAATGTGATGCTGTTAACCAATTCCACCACAGAGTCCTTGATGTACAGTGGGGTGTAGACAGCACAGTCTTTTCTTAAGTCAACAATCATCCCTTTTCTATTGTCCACATTAAAAGACAGATTGTTGCACTTGCACCTGTCTGACTGCCATCGTTTCTCCATTCTGTAAGGTGACTCATCCGCACTGTAAATGAGACCCATCACCATTGTGTTGTCAACAAACTTACTGATGGTGTGAGAGCAATACGCAGCTGTACAGTTATGTGTCATGTTTTCAAATTGTGAGCCATGTTTCGTGTTTTCCCCATGTTTCACAGTAGGCCTGGTATTCTCTTCTTTCAATTCTTTGTTTTTTGTCTGTGGACAATTTTGTTTCATCTGTTCAAAGGACATTCTCCATGAAGAATTATTGTGGCTTATCAATATGTATTTTAGCAATTTCCAGTGTAGTTTTTTTATGTTTGTCTTTCAACAGTTAGGGTCCTCTCTGGGTCTCAGAAAGCAACAGATGATGTGATCAGACACTGATGGACCTCGACCTTGGAGTTCAGCTAATATCTCTTTGGAAGTTGTCTTTGGCTTTTTGTCTGCTATTCTCATGATCCTTCTGCCCATTCTAGGGTTGATTTTCCTCTTGCAGTCGCATTCAGGAAGGTTGGCTACAGTCCCATGGACCCTCAACTTCTCAATAATAATTGCAGCTGTTGTCACAGGAACATCAAGCTGCTTAGAGATGATGGTCTTCAAGCCTTTGCATTTCACATGCTTGTCTATCATTTTCTTTCTGATCTCCTCAGACAACTCTTTCCTTTTCTTTTTCTAGGACACACAATGACACCAAACAGCAGAGTGTTGACTTTTCTATTTTTAAATCAGCTAAATAATTGATTACACAATTGGAGACATGTGCATGATGTAAATTCAAGAAAACAGATAGTTTGAAAAATTACTCAAATCCAATTATTTAGGTCTTTGTATAATAAGCAGTACTTGATCTCTTGTCACGCTTGCTTTGCTTTACTTGATGACACATCAAAGGCATGCAGGTACACAGGGGACGATTGCTTTTCATGCCATCACTTTTTCAATGAACTGTAATGGGACCAACAAATTTGTCCACATCTGTTCATTACAGTTGCATTTCTGTCTCGTTGCCTTTTATTTAGGAATTTACAAGTTCAGACAGATAAGAGACAAAATTAATTCCACATCCTTAATCAGCACAGCAAGCTCCTGCAAGGGTCTCATTGTGGATGGCAGATGACAAGTCAGAGAGACACTCAAAGGTAGACAAACAGGTGACAAATGATGAACAACAGAGTAAGGCAGTGCAGAGTGATACTTCTGGTGCCATCAAATCCTGAACGTTATGTGCAGAAAACTGTAGAGGAGAATGAAGGTGAAGTCGGGGTTGCAGTAACTGCACACAGCCACATTACTTAAAACAGCTTCTTACAGAAAGTGTGAAAAACACAGAAGGTGGCACATATATTCAGTATCACTGGACAAGCTACACATTTGATCACTGCAGTATTCAGACATAAATGTTTGTGTAGTTATGGCTATTTATGGCTTGATTTTTATGTAAATAAACCGGGTCACTAAAGACCCGAGGTATGTAATAGTGCTTCCTTAAAATCCCATTCATAGCAGTGTTAACACTTTAACTTGGATATCAATTTGGCAATTAAATCCTAATATGAACAATATTTAGGAACGGCATCACAATACCATTATTGTTTATTTTGAGCATTGGCACGTTTGTTTATGGTTGCCATGGTTTTGCTATCCAGGGATGACTGGGAATGCATGATATGAAATGTCATTAACACAACATTTTAAAAGTCAGTTCCGTGCACTTCCTGATTATCCAAGATTGCAGATAGTAACAAACAATGTCCCTTTGTTGGTATGAGATTTGTTTAAATGAAAGCTCTGTTCTCTTTTCTTATTCTTTGATGTTTGTGTCGATGATAGCTAGGACAGCTTTCTGGCTGAGAACTTCTACCCACCTTTTGACTATGTCTTTGTGTGGTCACTACAGTTTCAGTTAGCTGCCCCCTGACGATGGCAAAACCTGGACACTACACTAAAACTCCTTCTGTTGTCTCTGTGACCCTGAGTCTTTAATCCCTATTGTATACAATGTCTTTTACCTTCTATAAAGTGTAGTTTTCACTTGGACATTTTGGATTTTTTATATTGACGAAAGACTAAAATCCCAGTTAAATGTATGCAACTTCTAATTGTTCTTATGTGTCTCCTTACAATATGGGGCTGTTGACATGTCGCTCTTCCTACCACAGCAATATTGAGCATCTCCATTACCACACATTTTACTAAGATTCAATTTCATAACAGGCCAGGATGCTAAGATTCTTCTTACCTGGGATGCCAACAACTCCGGGGTCACCCTTTTGTCCTACTTGGCCCTTTTCGCCTTTATGCCCTTGTTCACCTTTCACCCCATTTTGACCTGCAGGGCCAGCTTTCCCAGGTGGACCTACTACTCTTTCACCTGTAGAGAAACACAGGATCTTTGGTGAGATATGGGAAATGACCAGCTGCATCTTGTTAATAATTTTTTGTATTTATATAGTGTTTTTCTCACTACTCAAAGCGGCCAGAAATTGCAGGTTAAGGGCCCTGCTCAAGGGCACAACAGAGCTGAGTCCCTATTGGCATTTACGGGATTCGAACCGGTAACCTTCCGATTGCCAGTGCAGATCCCTAGCCTCAGAGCCACCACTCCGTTGTGATTGCGTTAAACAAATGGCCGAAGCAGCATCCTGAACTGAGCAAAAAAACAGGCCAGACTCCCCCCTAGCCTGCCCAGATAAAGATCACTCCCAGGCAGCCTGCCTGCCTACTCCAACGGTTGGGAAAAAAGGGGATGTGGCTTCGAAAATGCTAACATGATGGAAAAGTTCCATCCATCCATCCATTGTCTCCCGCTTATCCGAGGTCGGGTCGCGGGGGCAGCAGCTTGAGCAGAGATGCCCAGACTTCCCTCTCCCCGCCACTTCTTCTAGCTCATCCGGGAGAATCCCAAGGCGTTCCCAGGCCAGTCAAGAGACATAGTCCCTCCAGCGTGTCCTGGGTCTTCCCCGGGGCCTCCTCCCAGTTAGACGTGCCCGGAACACCTCACCAGGGAGGCGTCCAGGAGGCATCCTGATCAGATGCCCGAGCCACCTCATCTGACTCCTCTCGATGCGGAGGAGCAGCGGCTCTACTCTGAGCCCCTCCCGGATGACTGAGCTTCTCACCCTATCTTTAAGGGAAAGCCCAGACACCCTGCGGAGGAAACTCATTTCAGCCGCTTGTATTCGCTATCTCGTTCTTTCGGTCACTACCCATACCTCATGACCATAGGTGAGGGTAGGAACATAGATCGACTGGTAAATTGAGAGCTTCGCCTTGCGGCTCAGCTCCTTTTTCACCACGACAGACCGATGCAGCGCCCGCATTACTGCGGATGCCGCACCGATCCGCCTGTCGATCTCACGCTCCATTCTTCCCTCACTCGTGAACAAGACCCCGAGATACTTGAACTCCTCCACTTGGGGCAGGATCTCGCTACAAACCCTGAGAGGGCACTCCACCCTTTTCCGGCTGAGGACCATGGTCTCGGATTTGGAGGTGCTGATTCTCATCCCAGCCGCTTCACACTCGGCTGCGAACCAATCCAGAGAGAGC
This sequence comes from Erpetoichthys calabaricus, assembly GCF_900747795.2. Lineage (NCBI taxonomy): Eukaryota > Metazoa > Chordata > Cladistia > Polypteriformes > Polypteridae > Erpetoichthys > Erpetoichthys calabaricus. The sequence goes on along the minus strand of NC_041396.2, from coordinate 11,946,987 downwards.
TGAAGATCACGGCCTGATGAAGCAAACAGGACAACATCATCTGCAAAAAGCAGTGACCCAATCCTGAGCCCACCAAACCGGACCCCCTCAACACCCTGGCTGCGCCTAGAAATTCTGTCCATAAAAGTTATGAACAGAATCGGTGACAAAGGGCAGCCCTGGCGGAGTCCAACTCTCACTGGAAACGGGTTCGACTTACTGCCGGCAATGCGGACCAAGCTCTGGCACCGATCGTACAGGGACCGAACATCCCTTATCAGGGGGGCCGGTACCCCATACTCTCGGAGTACCCCCCACCGGATTCCCCGAGGGACACGGTCGAATGCCTTTTCCAAGTCCACAAAACACATGTAGACTGGTTGGGCAAACTCCCATGCACCCTCCAGGACGCTGCTAAGGGTATAGAGCTGGTCCACTGTTCCGCGACCAGGACGAAAACCACACTGTTCCTCCTGAATCCGAGGCTCGACTATCCGATGGACCCTCCTCTCCAGGACCCCTGAATAGACTTTTTCCAGGGAGGCTGAGGAGTGTGATCCCTCTGTAGTTGGAACACACCCTCCGATCCCCTTTCTTAAAGAGGGGGGACCACCACCCCAGTCTGCCAATCCAGAGGCACTGTCCCTGATGTCCATGCGATGTTGCAGAGGCGTGTCAACCAAGACAGTCCTACAACATCCAGAGCCTTGAGGAACTCTGGGCGTATCTCATCCACCCCTGGGGCCCTGCCACCAAGGAGTTTTTTGACCACCTCGGTGACCTCAGTCCCAGAGATGGGGGAGCCCACCTCTGAGTCCCCAGGCTCTGCTTCCTCATTGGAAGGCATATTATTGGGATTGAGTAGGTCTTCGAAGTACTCCCCCCAAAGACCCACAACGTCCCGAGTCGAGGTCAGCAGCGCACCATCCCCACCATATACAGTGTTGACACTGCACTGCTTCCCCTTCCTGAGACGCCGGATGGTGGACCAGAATCTCCTCGAAGCCGTCCGAAAGTCGTTCTCCATGGCCTCCCCAAACTCCTCCCACACCTGAGTTTTTGCCTCAGCAACCACCAAAGCCGCATTCCGCTTGGCCTGCCGGTACCTATCAGCTGCCTCCAGGGTCTCACAGGACAAAAGGACTCCTTCTTCAGCTTAACGGCATCCTTCACTGTCGGTGTCCAACAACGGGTTCGGGGATTGCCGCCACGACAGGCACCGACCACCTTACGGCCACAGCTCCGGTCAGCTGCCTCAACAATAGAGGCACGGAACATGGCCTATTCGGACTCAATGTCCCCCACCTCCCTCGGGATGTGGTCGAAGTTCTGCCGGAGGTGGGAGTTGAAGCTACTTCTGACAGGGGGCTCTGCCAGACGTTCCCAGCAGACCCTCACAACACGTTTGGGCCTACCAGGCCTGACCGGCATCCTCCCCCACCATCGAAGCCAACTCACCACCAGGTGGTGATCAGTTGACAGCTCCGCCCCTCTCTTCACCCAAGTGTCCAAGACATGTGGCCGCAAGTCCGACAACACGACCACAAAGTCGATCATCGAACTGAGGCCTAGGGTGTCCTGGTGCCAAGTGCACATATGAACAGCCCTATGCTTGAACATGGTGTTCGTTATGGACAATCAGTGATGAGCACAGAAGTCCAATAACAAAACACCGCTCGGGTTCAGATCGGGGGGGCCATTCCTCCCAATCACGCCCTTCCAGGTCTCACTGTCATTGCCCACGTGAGCATTGAAGTCTCCCAGCAGAACGAGGGAGTCCCCAGAAGGTATGCCCTCTAGCACCCCCTCCAGGGACTCCAAAAAGGGTGGGTACTCCGAACTGCTGTTCAGTGCATACGCACAAACAACAGTTAGGACCTGTCCCCCCCACCCGAAGGCGAAGGGAGGCTACCCTCTCGTCCACCGGGGTAAACTCCAATGTACAGGCTCCAAGTCGGGGGGCAATAAGTATACCCACACCCGCTCGGCGCCTCTCACCGGGGGCAACTCCAGAGTGGTACAGAGTCCAGCCCCTCTCAAGGAGATTGGCTCCAGAGTCCAAGCTGTGCGTCGAGGTGAGTCCGACTATATCTAGCCGGAACCTCTCAACTTCGCGCACTAGCTCAGGCTCCTTCCCCTTCAGAGAGGTGACATTCCACGTCCCAAGAGCCAGCTTCTGTAGCCGAGCATCGGACCGCCAAGGTCCCCGCCTTCGGCCACCACCCAACTCACACTGCACCCGACCTCCTTGGCCCCTCCCATAGGTGGTGAGCCCATGGGAAGGGGGACCCACGTTGCCTCTTCGGGCTATGCCCGGCCGAGCCCCATGGGTGCAGGCCTGGCCACCAAGCGCTCACCATCGAGCCCCACCTCCAGGCCTGGCTCCAGAGTGGGGCCCCGGTGACCCGCATCCGGGCGAGGGAAAACGCCGTCCAAGGGAAAATGCCGTCCATGGAAAAGTTTAGAGAAAATATTGAAAATGTCCCACAAAGGAAGGGATTACCACAAAACCCTGGCTTGTGTAAGAAAGGGCAACTAAAAGGATTTTAAAAAGGATTTATTGGGCAAAAATGGAAAAATATTACCATCCATCCATCCATTTTCCAACCCGCTGAATCCAAACACAGGGTCACGGGGGTCTGCTGGAGCCAATCCCAGCCAACACAGGGCACAAGGCAGGAACCAATCCTGGGCAGGGTGCCAACCCACCGCAGGACACACACAAACACACCCACACACCAAGCACACACTAGGGCCAATTTAGAATCGCCAATATTACAATAATCTAAAATAGAACAAAGGCAAAATTCCCAATACAAAAGCCAATTTGGTTTGGTCCGTTTATAGGAGATGGACGTCTGAAGCAGAGCTCCGCTAGCAGCGGCTTTATTTTCCCACGTATTTCATATTATTTAGAGGTATCCTGTATTTAACCCGACCAAGGGACTTCCACTACAATATACAAGCATGAGTAACAAGAAGAAAAGTCAGAAAGAACCGGAAAAGAAACTTAAAGCTGCATCGAAGTCCGGACAGACTTCCGGCCTGAGTGCAGGTGTAAGGTATGGCATCACGGAGACTGACCTGGAACAGGCAGAAGAGTGCGCAGAATTCCTGGGGCCCCGCTCCATTGTATCGTCTCCAGTCGAGAGTGAAAATGGGAGCGAAGGCGCAAGTGATACAGGTCGCGAGGGATCGCCGATTTCTGAGGATCATTCGAGACTAGAAAGGGCTCTGCAGGACGTGCTCTCATCTACTCATCGCGAGCCTGTAACAGGAGCTGCATTTTCACTTGCGGAGCACGAAAGCAGAAGCGAACTGTCCGAACTGAAAGAGATGATCGCTACACAGATAGCTACACAGAAAGAGATGAACACTACACTGGCCACTGCCATGGTTAACGGCCATGAATGAGCTTAAGAAAGATAACACAAATGATCTTAAGAAGGTGGCCACTGAGCTCAAGAAGGATAACAAAGATAAGGAAACGCGTCTATTTGAACGTTTCGACGTGAACTTTAAAGGCATGTTGGAGAAATTAGTGGAACACATTGAAGAAACTAACTCCAAACTGAAAAGGCTTGATGATCATATTAATGACGTTTCAGACCAGCTGGAAGACGTTAAGCAGGGACTCACGGCTCGAGTGGAAACAGCGGAACAAATGGCATCTAACGCCGATGAAAAAGCCACAGCTGCGAACTCGGAATACAAAAAACTTGGAGACAGACTTGCAGCCCTGGAGGATGGGTGCAGAAGAAATAATATAAGAATTGAGGGTATACCTGAGAAACGAGAAAGCTCAAGCCCAGTGAAATTTGCAGTAGAATTACTGTCTAAAATAATTGGAGATGACTTTAAACTCGACAATGAGATAGCCACGGCTTATCGCACAAAGATACCAAGCGCCTTTAAATCTAGGTCTTTTATTGTCCGCTTCGAACGACTAAGATGTAAGCTTGATGTGATGGCACTTCTCAGACACAAGCAAGAGATTATATTCGAAAATAATCTTATTCGTATTTTTCCCGACTTCTCACCATCAACAGCAAAACGCAGATCCTACAACGACATTAAAAGGATGCTACGGGAAGCCGATATCAAATACAGCCTCTTGTATCCTGCCAAACTGAAAGTGGAAGTTCAAGATGGACATTATATTTTCTTCAGCAAAGAAGAAGCTGAAAAAGAATTAAAGAAGCTGTTTCCGACACTTTTTTTGAAAGTTAATTAAAATTAAAGAGCCGTATTCTATCAAGGCACGGGAAAGACCTATGATCTGATCGCTGGATCCATGTTTAAAGAGACTGGTATTATAATTATACATCTCTTATTTTGTTTTTTGTTTTTTTTTAATCTTAATATCTTAACTTAAAAGCGCTGAAGATTATTTCAAGATTAAATATTGTTAATGAGAACATTTTCGGCAGATAGTATTAAGGATTTAACTGTAAAAGATATCTCTATTTTAATTCTGTAACGCCGCTGCAGGGTGGGGTTTGTTTTGTTTTGGACGTGCTCTGTCTCTTCGTATGTCAGAGGACTGGAACATCGCGAAGTGGGGTCTAGCCTCATGTGGGGAGGCAAAATGGGGGGGTGGGGGGGATAAAGGGGGGAGAGAAGGAGAGCAGGTTATATCTAATCTATTCTTATAATCCTTATAATTATAAATATCAATGCAGCAACAGGCTAACATGCAACAACTCCTGGGGAATCTTGAAACTAAGATTAAAACTGCCATATTACCAATTAAAACTATAAAATGACATTAAAAACTCAGAATCAATGTCTCCATGATGGGACAGTTAACTTTGTGAGCTGGAATGTTAAAGGCCTGAATCACGAATTAAAGAGAAAGAAAGTATGCTCTCACCTAACAGGCTTAAACGCTAAAATAGTATTTTTACAGGAGACCCACTTACTAACCAAGGATCAGTTCAGATTACAAAAAGACTGGACTGGCCAAATGTTCCATTCTAGCTTTATAAAGAAAACTAGAGGGGTGGGAATTCTCATACATAGAACAGTTCCATTTGTAGCATCAGAGGTAGTGTCGGACCCAGAAGGGAGATATGTGATGGTCATGGGCAACTTATATAACAGTAAAATGATTTTGATAAATGTTTATGCACCCAATGTTGATGATAAGGAATTCATGCAAAATCTATTTGCATCCATTCCCAATGTGAACACTCATAAAATTATAATGGCTGGGGACTTTAATTGTGTTTTAAATCCACTCTTAGATAGGACTCCTGTGACAGGGGGGACGACATCTAATACTGCAAAGATAATTACACAGTTTTTAAATGATCACAACTTATCAGACCCCTGGAGGTTTCTTAACCCAAACTCAAGAACATATTCGTTCTACTCACCAGTGCATTATAGCTACTCAAGAATTGATTATTTTTTTATAGATAATAATTTCCTGCCTACAATTAAATCATGCAAATATGACACAATTGCTATCTCTGACCATGCCCCTCTAGTCTTGGAGCTAAAATCAATAAGCCCCTCGTACTCACCTCGCAGATGGTGTCTTAACCCTCTTTTATTGGCAGACGAGAACTGCACAGAATTTATATCCAAACAAATCAGCTTCTTCCTAGAGACAAACACGTCTACAGAGGTTTCTGCAGGAACACTCTGGGAAACTCTAAAGGCCTTCCTAAGAGGCCAGATTATTTCATATCTTTCCCATAGAAATAAATTAGAAACCAAGAAAGTGTCAGAGCTAAGAAATGAAATTACTAGAATAGATGAAGAACAAGCCAGGCGTCCAAGTGAAGCTCTTCACAGGAAAAGGCAGGCCCTGCATACAGAACTTAACATCTTAACAACTAAAGAAACTGAACAACTTATTTATAAGTCTAGACAGCATTACTATGAACACGGAGAAAAAGCTAATAAGCTTTTAGCTCAACAAATTCATAAACAAGAAGTTCACAATGCAATACCAGTAATCACCAACAAGAATGGAGAAGAAATCATCGACCATAATAAAATAATGCACACATTTAGAGATTACTATAAGTCTTTATATTCCACTGAGCCCAAAGAAGACAACACGCAATCTAATGCATTTCTGGATAATTCACAAATACCACAAATAGATGCTTTAAGTGCTGAGGAACTAGATAAACCTCTAACGCTAACAGAATTACTAGACGCTATAAAGTCACTACAAAGCGGGAAATCATCAGGCCCTGATGGTTACCCCGTAGAGTTTTATAAGAAATTCTCCACTCAGCTAGCTCCACTCTTATTGGTAACATTTACAGAAGCTAAAGACCACCAAATACTACCTCAAACATTTCGACAAGCATTAATCACCGTCTTTCCTAAACAAAATAAGGACTTGTTACAATGTGCATCATATAGACCAATTTCACTCCTGAATAATGATGTTAAGATACTCTCAAAAATCCTAGCTAGAAGGATGGAGAAAGTGCTGCCCTCGGTAATATCACAAGATCAAACTGGATTTATTAAAGGCCGACATCTATCTTCAAATCTCCGACGCTTGTTTAATGTTATATATTCACCAGAAAAATCAAACACCCCAGAGATATTACTATCATTAGACGCAGAAAAGGCATTTGACATGATCGAATGGAATTACCTTTTCACTGCATTGGAGAAATTTGGGTTTGGCCCGAATATTTGTGCTTGGATTAAACTACTGTATACCAGTCCAGAAGCTTCAGTTTGTATTAATAAAATTTGCTCAGACTACTTTAAACTAGAACGTGGTACCAGACAAGGATGTCCCTTGTCGCCACTGTTGTTTGCAATCGCTATTGAACCACTGGCGGTTCACTGCCGAAATTCTCATCAGATAAAGGGGATTGTCAGAGAAGGACTGGAACAGAAAATTTCTCTATATGCAGATGATATGGTCTTATATATATCGGACCCAGAAAACACTGTCCCTGCTGTTTTAACAGCACTAACAGAATTTCAAAAGATATCTGGTCTTAGAATTAATCTGAATAAAAGTATACTCTTTCCAGGGAACTCACAAGCATATAATATTAAATTAGACACCCTACCTTTTACCATAGCAGATCAGTTTAAATACCTAGGGGTAAATATCACAAGTAAACATAAAGCTCTTTATCAACAAAATTTTGGCGTCTGTATGGAAAAAATTAAGCAAGACTTGCATAGATGGTCAACCCTTCATCTCACTCTAGCCGGAAGAATTAACATTGTTAAGATGAATATCCTTCCTAAACTTCTCTTTTTATTTCAAAACATTTCAATATATATCAATAAATCGTTTTTTAAACAGTTAGATTCAATAATAACCTCATTCATTTGGAACTCAAAACACCCACGTATCCGAAGAGCGACCCTACAAAGACCTCAGGCAGAAGGTGGCATGGCTTTACCTAATTTTCAGTTTTATTACTGGGCAGCAAACATACAAGCCATAAAAACCTGGACACAAATAAATGCACATACACAGGCTTGGTCTGCAATAGAAGTAAAATCCTGTAGTACTTCTTTATATTCCCTGCTCTGCTCTCCAATAAATGAAAGTTATCGCAAATATACTAATAACCCAATTGTGCTTTACTCACTCAGAATATGGAACCAAATTAGGAAGCATTTTAAGATGGAAAATCTTTTATCAGTGGCACCTCTGCAAGGGAACCACCTCTTTCAACCTTCGCAAGTATATCCAGTTTTTAATACCTGGAAAAGTTTTGGGATTAAAATGCTCAGAGATCTTTATATAGACAACATATTTACATCTTTTGAACAATTACGTTCAAAATTTAACCTCCCAGCTACACATTTCTTTTACTATCTTCAAATTAGAAATTTTGTTAAACAGAAATTGCCCGATTTCCCCCACCTTGCACCCTCCACAATGCTGGAAAAAATACTGCTCAATTCAGAGGAAACAAACACTATTTCCGCAATATATAAAATCTTATTAGAGTCCCTACCTTTCAAAGATCCAAGAGGACATTGGGAAGAAGATCTCTTAATCAATATATCAGAAAAGGAGTGGAAGGTAGCAAAGCAGAGAATTCACTCGAGTTCTATATGCGCAAAGCATAGAATTATTCAACTAAAAATTATATATCGAGCTCATCTGTCTCGCTTAAAACTGTCCAAAATGTTTCCAGGCCAGGATCCAACCTGCGAGCGCTGCAACCAAGCTCCTGCCTCACTGGGTCACATGTTCTGGGCCTGCACCAAACTAACATCATTTTGGACAAAAATTTTTAAGTGCCTCTCAGACAGCCTTAGTATCACAATCCCTCCTAACCCACTAACAGCTGTGTTTGGTGTCCTTCCAGATGGACTTGAATTGGAGAAGAACAAACAAACGGTGATTGCATTCACTACACTCTTGGCACGCAGACTTATTTTGTTAAATTGGAAGAATCCTAATTCTCCTCTTATAAGTCAGTGGGAAACTGATGTTTTATATTATTTGAAATTGGAAAAAATCAAATTTTCAGTTAGAGGATCTGTACAAAATTTTTTCAAAACTTGGCAGGATTTAATCAATATTATTTTAGAATAAGAGAATTAACTATTATTGTATTTAACTCCCTTCTCCATCTCTTATTTATATAGATATTTACTTCTCCCCTTCTTTTGTCTAATGTTGCCTTATTAAAAAGCTTAAAGAAATTTTCCTTTAGCTAAGCTCTCCTTCTCAGGGGTGGGGTTTGATTTGTTTTCAAATTTGTTGGGTTATAAATGGATCTGTTTGTATGGAATGATTACAATGAAAATTAATAAAATAAAAATATAAAAAAAAAAAAAAAAAAAAGCCAATAATTGAAATCCAAAGAGAGAAAAAATTTCCAGCAAACCAAAAAAGACGAAAAACTCTCTTCCACCAAAGTGTATTCAGATTAACAGCAAGGAACTCGCTTTCCCAGCCTGCCATTATAGACTGTGGGTATGGGTCCTTAGCAGTGACTTCATGGTGGCCCCGCCTTCTATGGCCCTGACCACAAAACACAAGAAACATCAGAGAAGTGGATTATTAACATCCATACATCCATCCATTATCCAACCCGCTATATCCTAACTACAGAGTCACAGGGGTCTGCTGGAGCCAATCCCAGCCAACACAGGGCGCAAGGCAGGAAACAAACCCCAAGCAGGGCGCCAGCCCACCGCAGGGATTATTAACATTGAGAATAAATAATCAGAAAATAAAGTAAAACTGACCAAGTATACATAACTAAATAAATCATATAAACAAATAACAATATCTAGATAAACAATTGTATTGGAAAGGAAGGTGAGAAGGCAGACTAGCAGTTCTCTGTAGTCGCAGTGGAGTGTCGGTTAGAACAAAAGAACTACTCCAACCATTATAGGAACATTGCTTTTATGTTGAAATGCCAGAAATACACATGAGGTAGAACAGCTGTACATGTAGGTTTAGGTAGGTGAGTGTGTGGTTCTTACAAGGCAAACAACAAAATTAAACATCTAGTACATTTATAAATATTGTTTATAAATGTGGAAGCATGGAGGTGTTTAGGAGAGATGGTAGTGGAGTTTTTAACCAGATTGTTTAATGAAATCTTAGAAAATGAGAGGATGCCTGAAGAGTGGAGTAGAAGTGTACTGGTGCTGATATTTAAGAATAAGGGGGATGTGCAGGACTGCAGTAACTACAAGGGTCTTAAATTGATGAGCCACAGCATGAGGTTATGGGAAAGTGTAGTGGAAGCTCAGTTAAGAAGTGAGGTGATGATTAGTGAGCAGCAGGATGGTTTCATACCAAGAAAGAGCACCACAGATGCAATGCTTGCTCTTACGGTGTTGATGGAGAGTTTAGAGAAGGCCAGAAAGAGTTGCATTGCATCTTTGTTGACCAGAAGAAAGCATATGACAGGGGGCCTCGAGAGGAGCTGTGTATTGTACTGTATGAGGAAGTCGGAGTGGCAGAGAAGTACATAAGAGTTGTACAGGATATGTACGAGGGAAGTGTGACTGTGGTGAGTTCTGCGGTAGGAGTGATGGATGCATTCAAGTTGGAGGTGGGATTACATCAGGGATCGGCTCTGAGCCCTTTCTTATTTGCAATGATGATGGACAGGTTGACAGACGAGATTAGACAGGAGTCCCCGTGGACTATGATGTTTGCTGATGACATTGTGATCTGTAGCAAGAGTAGGGAGCAGGTTGAGGAGACCCTGGAGAGGTGGAGATCTGCTCTACAGAGGAGAGGAATGAAGGTCAGTAGGAACAAAACAGAATACATGTGTGTGAATGAGAGGGAGGTCAGTGGAATGGTGAGGATGAGGGAATAGAGATGGTGAAGGTGGATGAGTTTAAATACTTGGGATCAACAGAACAGAGTAATGGGGATTGTGGAAGAGAAGTGAAGAAGAGAGTGCAGGCAGGGTGGAATGGGTGGAGAAGAGTGTCAGGAGTGATTTATGACAGACGGGTATCAGCAAGAGCGAAAGGGAAGGTCTACAGGACGGTAGTGAGACCAGCTATGTTATATGGGCTGGAGACGGTGGCACTGACCAGAAAGCAGGAGACAGAGCTGGAGGTGATAGAGTTAAAGATGCTAAGATTGACATTGGGTGTGATGAGGATGGACAGAATTAGAAATGAGGACATTAGAAAGTCAGCTCAAGTTGGATGGTTGGGAGACAAAGTCAGAGAGGCGAGATTGCGTTGGTTTGGACATGTACAGAGGAGAGATGCTGGGTATATTGGGAGAAGGATGCTAAAGATAGAGCTGCCAGGGAAGAGGAAAAGAGGAAGGCCTAAGAGAAGGTTTATGGATGTGGTGAGAGAGGACATGCAGGTGATGGGTGAACGACAGAACAAGATGATGAAGACAGAAAGATATGGAAGAAGATGATCCACTGTGGCAACCCCTAACAGGAGCAGTCAAAAGAAGAAGGAGAAGAAATTGTTTCAGTATGCAATACAGAAAACGTCCAATAGATGGCACTATAGCTACACACTATCACCGTAAGGTATTTGCAGTTACAACCTCAATGCAACAATGTAACAGGTTTATATCCTTATTAATACACAACATCTCTTAAAGATTTAATGAAATATCCCAATAATTTACAGGCTGAGTCTATATTAAACTGAGTACAAACATCCTCTGTTTTACTGAATGAAATTGACGTTTTTTACGGTAAAAACAATAAACACTAAGTAATGTAAAATATTAACATGACTATTAATTCAGAACAGTTTCCTCTCTAACGTTTAACATTTAACTTCTAAACATGTACATAAGAACTTACATTTAGTCAACAAATGCACAAACTTAAACTTTCTCTGGGGTCTCCAGTAGTTCCGGCTTTCACGTGGTACATCTCTCAAACTCACATGCTGCCTGCACGCTCCACGGCTTTCACATGACTGTGACTCAGCGCCTTGAAGACACACCAGCCTTTTTTTACAAATCAATCAAAAATGAACAAAAAATAAGCTGGGGAGGAACCCTGATTTAAACAAGAAATCCCTTTATACAAGGGATCAGGCAGGTGTGTCTTGTAAGAGGATGTCAGGGTGGTCCTGGAATTGTGACCAACAAGGGATTTTCGTGCACTATTCCTGGTCCCCCTGCCATTTATTAAGGTGGCCAGGACTACCTGGGGATTGTCTGGCCCTTAAGTGTCTGCTGTTGCTCAGGACTGCAAAACAACCTGGGACTGGTAGAGGAAATTCTCGGGGTACTCTCACTTCAACAGTGTCCATGGTGATTAAAATTAAGAAGGGAATTAGTACAGTGGGTCGAGACTGTGACTGTAAAATGACATTAACAAGAACACAGGGACATGGTGGGGCAAAATGTTACCACATTTTTCTTTACAAGGGGAACAATAGACACAGAGAATAAATGACCAAGGAGAGTTGTGGAGAGTAGAATTTTGTGGACCTTCAAATCTTGACTTGTTATTTGATCACTCTAAACGAGAACAGGCCATTCAGCCCAACAAAGCTCACCAGTCCTATCCACTTATTTCTACCAAAAAAACATCAAGTTGAGTTTTGAAAATCCCTAAAGTCTTACTGTCCACCACACTGCTTGGTCGCTTATTCCAAGTGTCTATCATTCTTTGTGTAAAGAAAAACTTCCTAATGTTTGTGCGAAATTTACCCTTCACAACTTTCCAACTGTGTTCACGCGTTCTTGATGAACTCATTTTTAAATAACAGTCTCGATCCACTGGACTAATACCCTTCATCATTTTAAACACTTCACTCAGGTCTCCTCTTAATCTTCTTTTGCTTAAACTGTAAAGGCTCAGCTCTTTTAATCTTTCCTCATAACTCATCCCCTGTAGTCCTCTAATCAGCCTAGTTGCTCTTCTCTGGACCTTTTCTTGTGCTGTTATGTCTTTTTGTAGCCTGGAGACCAAAACTGCACTCAGTACTCCAGATGAGGCCTCACCAGTTTGTTATAAAGACTGAGCAGAACTTCCTGTGACTTGTGCTCCACACATCAAGGCGCTATATAACCTAACATTCTGTTAGCCTTCTTAAAGGCTTCTGAACACTGTCGGGAAGTCGATAGCTTAGAGTCCACTATGACTCCTAAATCCTTCTCATAAGGTGGACTCTCGATTTTCTAACCGCCCATTGTGTATTCAAACCTAACATTTTCACTTCCTATGTGTAATTATTTACATTTACTGACATTAAATTTCATGTGACACAAATCTGCCCAAGCCTGTCTGCTGTCCAAGTCCTTCTGTGATGATATATCGGATTCCAAATTATCTGCTAATCCACCTATCTTGGTATCATCTGCAAACTCAACCAGCTTGTTATTCATATTCCTATCCAAATCATTTATATCAGTGTTACCCAAACTCGGTCCTGGGGACCCCCTGTGGCTGCAGGTTTTTGTTCCTAATCAGTGACAACACCTGATAGCACTGATCTCATTTAATTAGCTGGTATGTTTTTTCTTTTATTCGACTTTCAGTAAAATCATAGCAGCGTGATTTTTACATTTATAAGACATTTAGAAATATTTCTGCTTTTGCTACAGATTTAAATGCTTAGCTCTCTTTTGTTTATTTCATTATATTTTGCCCTTTCTCTGTGCAGTTTTTCCCCCTTCGTTGTATCTTAATACTGACAATTAAAAATGAGCAGAGCAGACTCCCAGGCAAACAACACGAAATAATCAAAGGCTGCAACTACTTTAGAGTCAGACCCACTAATTAGTAAATAATGGATTATTTAAACAATTAGAAGACCTAGAAAAGTAGAATGAAAATCAAGATGAAAATACTGTTAAAATGAAAAAAAATACATTATTCCTATATAACTGCTTGGTACATTTTAATATTTATTGTTTTTTAGCAAAGTTAGTGTTCTAATTTCTATATTGTTCCCTAAACACAGAACTTGGGAAATATCAGTTCACTTAATTAGCCCAGGAGTTCAATTAAAAATAGAAGCTGGTTGGAACAAAACCTGCAGCCACAGGGGGTCCTCAGGACCGAGTTTGGGAAACACTGATTTATATTTATTAAAAATAGCAGCGGCACTAACACTGACCCCTGCTGGTCACCACTATTATCATCGGCCAATTCTGAACAGGTTCCTCACACCATCACCCTCTGCTTCCTGTGTCTGAGCCAATTCTGCACCCATCCTCACCCCACACCCTGCACTGCCACTTCTTTAGTTTGATGCCCACCCTCTCATGTGGCATCTTATCAAATGCTTTCTGAAAGTCCAGATAAATCATATCATCTGCTCCACTCTGCTCGTATCCTTTTGTTGCCTCCTCACAGAATTCCAGCATGTTAGTCAAACACAACCTCCCTCTTCTGACCCCACGCTGACTGTTCCTAATAACTCCTGTCCTTGCCAGGTGTTGCTCAATCTTCTCCTTAATAATTTCTTCCATTAATTTTCCTGTGATGCACATTAAGCTTACTGGCCTATAGTTGCTTGGATCTGCCCAGTCACCCTTTTTATATAATGGGATGATATTTGTCATTTTCCAGTCCTTCGGAAACTCTCCAGTGCACAGTGACTTCCTATTATGGAGAATCTGGGTGAATAGGATGAGCGTGGGCTGAATGGCCTGTTCTTGTCACAAATGTTCTAAAAAACAAACAAAAAATAAAACAGATTCTTTGCTGGTGAAGCTCCTTCTGCACACATAGAAAAACTATGAGTCAGGATGTGAGCAGACAGAACAAGGAGTCACCTGGTGGATGGAAGGGTTCATGGTCAGCAAGCCAGCGTTCCATATTGGCCACTTTCAGAATGTACTGTAACACACACCTGGACTTCAATAGCACAAAGAAATATTCTGGTCAGAGGTCAGAAATATTCATGTGGACCACAGCTCAGAGACCCAGTGCGACACAGATCTGTGCTCATTTCACAAACCTTTCTCTCCCTTGCCTCCTTTGGTGCCTGGTGGTCCGTCTCTTCCTTCTCGCCCTTCTTTTCCATCTCTTCCTTCTCTCCCGTCTCTTCCTGGTAAACCTGGAATCCCAACAAAGACGTTTCCGTTTGTGGGCTCCTCAGTTAGACAAGACCAGATAGCCATGCTGAGAATGGCGGAGGTCAAGACAAGGCTTTGCAGTTGCATTTTTAGGGATTAGTCTTCAGTTCTGGAATCAATATTTTTAAAAGATCATTACTTTTTCAGAAATGAAAGAGAGAAAGGCTAAAATTGACAGAATGTGACAGTACTGGCACTCATATGATGATATACACCACTAAAAAAGGGGCAAAGAAATAATCCGCCATTTTATCTATGAACATCTCAAGCAAATCTTTATTTAGCGTAGCATATTTTAAAAATCATTCAGTTTTACCATATAATGCTATTTTTCAAGGAATACAAGTTGGAGCAAACATTCACTATCTGCAAAAGGTTGTAGGGCCATTGCCTTTCTGTAAGGGAAGCTGTGCTTGAAACTGCTTGCATGTTAAACTAGGACATTCTGACATCGTTTGTATCTGTACATCAGGTTAGAGACAAAGTCCTGAACAGTCATGGTGGCTGCAGGTTTTCATTCTAACCCTTTTCTTAATCAGTGACCAGTTTTTGCTGCTCATTACCTTCTGTTGCCTTCATTTTAATTGACTTGTTATTTAACATTTTTAGGGCGGATGTTGATATTTGTCGACATGTAGCCCTGAAAAAAAAGGGCTACATTTTTTTCTGCAATTTAAGAAGCACTGTTATTTTATGCAGGTATTGTCAAACTTTTGTCACAGAGTTGCATGTTGTAATCTTTTCAGTTAGCCAATAAAAGGTGTCATTTTGCTTGACTTCTCACTACAAGGAAAATACAGGTACAGTACTTTATTACTGTATAGAGAAGGCAGTCTCAAGACTTCATTCAAAATAGGAGCTATTAGGAGCTGCAGAAAGGATGATCATCCTGCTTTAGCGCCCATCTTCAGATTAGAAGAACACCAGCAGCTTAGAATCACTGCTGTGGCAGACGAGATCTGGAGTAGACAGATCAGGGACCTCATGTTTAACGCTGTACGTAGAATTCACACTAAAACATGGCGTACGGACAAAAGCGGAAATGTTCGTATGCACAAAAAATTCCAGATGCATAAATCTGTGTGAACACCAACTTCCACGTTGTTCTGCTCCATATCTCCCGGTCAGTGTGAAAAGTAACACACGTGCACTCACCTGCTGTCCCACCCAAACTCCTCCCAGAATTACACCTCTTTGAATTTGAAAATCAATATAAATAGCCCTTAAGCTCAGTGTTCTGTGAAAAGGCAATGGCAAAAGCACGGGAGAATATAGAAGAATTTCAGCGAATACCAAGTGGAGGCAAAGGAAAAACGTACTATTTGTTGGTTTAAACAGTGGCATAATCAACAAAAGGAAGTTGATCGAGTGACATAGAGTGTTGGACAAACACGAAAGCTCAAGTTCACAAAGTCACACAGTGCCCGAAATAAATAAGAAGTTGTCAGATATCAAAGTCGAGTTGTAGCCCACAGTCTGAGTGTCATATAGAAGCATATTAGGGTACAGAGAACTTTAATCTCAAAATTTCCGCTTTAATCACGTAGTTTACTCTGTCAGCAAAGTAGAATGTCATAAACATCATCTTAAAATCGTTTACTAGTTTCTCAAATCCCATCGTAACTAAAGTAGCACGTTAAATACTTTGTATTGTATGTATTCTTCTATGTGCTCTATGTGTGTGAATCACTATGTGCTTCTTAAACTGGCTTTCTCTTCCTCCGACAGGACACAGAATCCATTACATTCGTGATATTACAGCTCCCTGAATAAATTAAAAACTGAGATGTATACGTGATATAATTTTCATGATGATAGGAGTTAAAGCATGTATTAAACATGGGAACACGGTGGTGCAATGATTGTTCATGCCTCACGCCTTCATGCCTTCCTTTTCTTTCTCCAAGTAACCAATCGCCACACAATCAGCTCTGTAATAGACGTTAAGCCATCTGTAAGCTGAGAACGCTGATTCTTCAAAACTTTTAAGGAACATTGAAATATCTTCGTAGTACGTGTTTAATTATTCTATCCATCTATCTTTCCAGTGTCGCGCCAGCCCCAGCAAGAATACAGCGCGAGGCAGGAACAATCCCTGAACGGGGCGTCAGCTCACATGTCCTTACATGTTTAATTATTAACAATATAGATTATTTAAATGATGTTAACATTTTATCTGTATAATGTATAATGCAATAAACATATTTTGCTGCATTTCATCTTAAAAATGATATTGTCATCATATGTAAATACGCACTTTATAAAGTGGCTCAGGTTGTGCAATATTATAACTGTATCGCAAGTTTACAGTGAGGTGATTGTACTTATAAGTATAAACAGTTCTACAAGGAGCACTGGATGGACTGACTGAGTGTGTTTATAGTTCTTGGGATAAAACTGTTTCTGAACTGCGAGGTCTGAAGTGTTTGTCGTATGGGAGCAGTTCGAATAGACAGCATGCAGCATGTGCTTGATGCTGTATACTGATAATTCTCTTTCCGATCAGCTGCTGTAGATCTGTGATTCCACACGCAGATACAGTCGGATAAATACTTGAGAGTAACAACGCTAAAGCAGTTATGGTATTTGGAATAGTTTGGCCATTCCGTTGACCATTATATTGTTACAGGTTAATTTCAATCAGATGCCTTAAACTAATAAACAATATGCGGTTAATTTCAGTGTGTATGATAAAACCGCGTCAGGGATGTGGATCTAAAAAAGAAAGGGAAACCACACTTGAACAAAGGCACTGCTGTGACGTTGGGTGCCACCAATTTCCAAAACCGAGCGGAGAACTTGTGTACGGCAAGCATTTAGCTGGCGTGAAAATGTGCATGGCTTTACGCCAAGTTTAGATTTTATACATCGTGATTTGAGCGTGGAAACGGGCGTACGAACATTTTTACCATTTATACATGATGCCCCAGGAGAGGGCAAGGAAGCGTAGGACAAAGCCCGGTGTTAAAAGTATATAAATATATATAAACTAGCTGTCCCGTCCGGGTAGTAGTGAAACAGGACTGTGAGGAGGGCCCTGCCTGGCTCCCTACTCCTGATGTCATGCTTCCCCCTCCCTTTGGCCCAGACTCTGACTCAGATTAGCACGGATGTATCACTCCTGCAAACGAACTATGATTCTTAGCGCGATGAGAGAAGTCGAAAAACCAACCTGAATTTTCAAGCAAATTATAGGAAAAAGCTCAATTTAAATCCATTAAGTAGTTCTCTCGTTCGTTAGCTAAGCGGAGGTAAGGTACACCCCCCAAGTTTGACACGTGTGTGATGAGGGCCCCGCTTCCTCCCTTCAGCCTGTTGCCTTTTTCTCAGATTTGTGCAAATAAATTGGTACAGCAAGCGAACTATAATACATAATACAAATGAAAGAAAAAACCTAAATCGGTAGTTCTCACGTGAAAAGCAGACAGACAAACAGACAGACATTGGATTATATATATATATAAATATATAACACAACATAGGAGGCAGTCAAAGGGCTTAACTGAGGGTAACATACCGAGTCGAGGGTTGATGAAGTTCACTAATGTCTTTTCTCCCTCTTAGAATAGAAGAGAATAGAATGCCTTTTATTGTCACTATACACTGTCACACACGTGCGAGTAGGATGCAGCTAAAGGGTCTGAGTAATGGTAATAAAACATCCGACCAGGGGGAGATGGAGCGCGCTGACTGTCTTTCTCAGTTCCCTACATATCTTTCCCAGGAAATCCTGCAAGGTTCCAGAGCCTCAGAAGACATCACTTCCGTAGCCGGCCGACCCCTTTGCTGACGTCACTTCCGAAGCCGGCACCTTTAATGATGTCACTTCTGGTTCCGGCCCTTTTGATGACATCATTTCCTCTACAGGCTTTTAAAGCCTCCATCTTTGTCTACTGTAGTCAGTTCTGTTGTGGACTCTGTTCTATGCACATTGTGCTGAAAAACTTAAACTTTTGCAACTGGGAAAACAATATACGGGTGGCTGCCCCAAATCTTTATGATGTCTATGTTGTATTATTGTCACAACACATGTACAATGAGATTAAAAGCAGCTCTTCCAGTGCAGACATATATGTAGAACACAACAAATGAATAAACAAATGGTGCAAAAAGTTGCAAAACTGTTCTGCAATGCTATATACAGTGGGGCAAAAGAGTATTTAGTCAGCCACCAATTGTGCAAGTTCTCCCACTTAAAAAGATGAGAGAGGCCTGTAATTTTCATCATAGGTATACCTTAACTATGAGAGACAAAATAAGAAAAAAAATCCAGAAAATCACATTGTCTGATTTTTAAAGAATTTATTATACTTTTTTGCCCCACTGTACATATGGAAAGACTAAATAACTATTGCACTATTGGGTTATTGCACATTATTTAAATACTGGAAAGAATAAATAATTTTTTCCCTATTGGGTTATTGCACATTATTTAAATATTGCACAATAATGATGATCATGTGCAGTGAGAAGTGGATGTTGGACCCTGGGAGTAATGATATTGTACAGTATACAGATATTACACAGTTATTATTCAGTACCATTTAGATATTAGATATTGCACAGTTGATGGATAGAAGGAAGTCCAGGGGTTGGGGGGTTAGACTGTGTAGTCAGTGCATGTGTGAGTTTAGAATGGTTATGGCTTTTGGGAAAAAACTGTTCTTGAGTCTGTTTGTCCTTGTTGTGATGCACCTGTAGTAGCGCCTCCCTGAGGGCAGCAGGTCAAACAGATCAGAGCCAGGGTGGGCGCTGTCCTTGATGATGTTTTTTGCTCTGCTGAGGCAGCGCGAGGTGTAAATGTCCATCAGGGAGGGGAGAGGGCAGCCAATGATCTTCTGTGCTGCCTTTACTACTCTCTGAAGCCTCTCCCTATCTGCCATGGTGCAGCTGCCGTAACATACTGTGATACAATACGTCAGCAGGCTCTTGATGGATGAGCGGTTGAAGGTCAGTAGCAGGTTGGAGTCCAGGTTGTGCATTCTAAGGACCCTCAGGAAGTGTCACCACTGTTGAGCCTTCTTGATGACTGCTGTGATGTTGTCTGTAAAGGAGATGTCAGCGGAGATAAGGACGCTGAGAAACCAGAAGGTATGGACCCTCTCCACACACTCGCCATTGATGTAAAGGGGGGCTAAGTCAGTGCTGTGCCTCCTGAAGTCGACAATGATCTCCTTGGTTTTCCTGCTGTTCAGAGCCAGATTGTTGTTTGAACACCAGGCTGCCAACTTCAGGACCTCCTCTCTGCAAGCTGCCTCGTCTCCCTTTGAGATGAGTTTGACCACTGTGGTGTCGTCAGCAAACTTGACAATGAGGTTGTCGTGGGTGTAGAGACAGTACAGAAGGGGGCTCAGCACAAAGCCTTGTGGGGTATCAGTGTTCAGTGTGCAAATGGAGGAGTGGTGGGGGCTGAGTCTCACAGTCTGGAGCCGGTTGGAGGGGTGGGGAGGCCAAGAGTGACCAGTTTGGTGATGAGGATGTCAAGAATGATTGTATTGAAAGCTGAGCTGTAATCCACAAAGAGCATCCAGAAGTAGCTCTGCTGCTGCTCCAGATGGCTCAGCACAGAGTGGAGAGCTACAGCGATGGCGTCTTCTGTGGATCTGTTCGCGCGATAAGCGAATTGGTAGGGATTGAAGTCTTGGGGGAGATAGTCCTTGATGTGCTGGAGAACCAGTCTCTCGAAGCTCTTCATGATTACCGGAATGAGGGCCACAGGGCGATAATCATTTAGGCTGGTGATGGGAGACTTCTGGAATGATTGTGGCTGATTTTAGGCAGGACGGAATGACTGCCTGTCATTCAGAGGTTGAAGATTTTGGTGAAGATAAGGGTGAGCTGGTGGGCATATGCTCTGAGCACCCTACCAGGCACTCCATCTGGGCCGGCAGCCTTCTTGGGGTTCACTGCCAGGGGCACCCGTCTGACATCGTGCCCCTTTACAGTGAGTGGAGTGGTGCAGGAACCCGGTGAGGGTTGTAGCAGGGCTGGAGCAGGTGAGTGCTGCTGTTGTGATGATTCAAAGCGATCAAAGAAGCAGTTTAGCTCCTCTGCTAGCGGCGCACTCAGATCTGCTGTTGTTGCATCACAGCCTCTGTAGTTTGTGATGTTTTGTATTCCTTGCCACACCTCCCGTGTATTGTGGCTGGACAGGTGGGACTCTATGCTCCTCTTATGGTCCGTCTTGGCTTTTTTAATTCCACTTTTCAGAGCGGCTCGGGCAGCCCTGTACAGAGCTCTGTCACCTGACCTGAAGGCAGCGTCGCGGTCTCTGAGGAGTGTACGGACCTGGCTGGTCATCCAGGGTTTCTGGTTTGGGAAAACCCGAATGTTTTTGTCCACAGTCACATTCCCGATGCAGAACCTGATATACTCCAGTACCGTTCCTGTGAATGTTTCCAGCTCTTGGTGTTCAAATATTTCCCAGTCTATCTGTTCGAAGCAGCCCTGTAGTTTGGAGAGTACATTTTCAGGTCAGGTTGAAACAGTCTTTATGGTGGGCCTGGCACTGCGTCTGAGGTGGGTGTAGACTGGGGAGAACAGGAGAGAAAAATGGTCGGACTGGCCAAGTTCAGGGAGGGGTATGGCTCTGTACGCTTGCTTGATGTTGGAGTAAACATGGTCCAGAGTGTTCTCCCCTCTAGTAGAACACTTAACATGTTGATAAAATTTCGGGAGTACAGTCTTCAGGTTGGCCTTGTTAAAGTCTCCTACAATTATATGAGCACCGTCAGGGTGGGCTTGCTGCTGTTCATTAATGGTGTTCAGCAGGAGAGAGAGCGCCATGTTTACATTGGCGTCGGGTGGAATGTACACAGCCATGACAATCACTACTGTTAGCTCTCTCGGTAGAAAAAAAAGCCGTCATCTTACAGACGTGTACTCGAGGATAGGGGAATAGTGTTTGTCTATAATTGTCCCATTGTTGCACCAGTTCTCATGCACGTAAATACAGAGCCCCCCTCCTCTGCTCTTACCGGATTCCTTTGTCCTGTCCCAGTGGAGCAAAGTGCGACCTGCTAGCTGCATGCTAGCATCGGGTATCCCCGGGTGAAGCCAGGTTTCAGTGATAATCAAAACACAGCAGTCATGAACATAGCGATTTCCAGCGAGTCATCCGTTTTATGCACCAGGGATCTGGCATTGGTGAGATACAGGCTCGGTAGAGGTGGCTTGTGTGGTTGTTTCTTTAGCCTTAGCATAATGCCGGATCTGCGGCCCCGCTTCTGCTTCCTTTCCCTCCTCCATCTGCACTGTCTCCTAGGCCCAACAACAATCCATGGAGAGCCTGCTGGTCTCGCTATGTTGTTTGGGATTTTGCATGTGTGATGAAAAACACTCGAAACAGATGTCTATAAGGTTCTGACAGGTGTAGCGGATGTTCGCAGAACGGATAGTGCATAACCAAGCAACAAAAAAGTACAAAAACAACATAAAAGAGCACTGAAAAGGAGAGCCGTGAGCCGCTGCGACCATGCGCGCCGCCATTACCATTACGCCATTACGAAACCCAGTTAAACCACAATCAACTTCCACATCCCCTTCCAGGCCACTACCTCCTATTGACTTCACTTCTGCCAGTTCCCTCACGTTCCTGCCTCTTCCTGCCCACTGCTTATAAAAGTCCTACCACCTCACCTTTCCTCTTGTTCTGCTTGGGACTCAGTCTTCAGTTTGCGAGTAACTTGGTTTACGAGTGTTTTGCAAGATGAGCAAAAATTTTTAATAAATTTTCACTTGATAAACGAGCGAGGTCTTGCAGTACGAGTAGTATGCACTGTATACGCTTTGTCTGCTGAGCGTCATGTGATCACAACTGAGCTGATGGTTCTTCTCTCTCTCTCGCTGCGGGATTGTGGGTAATCGTCTCCTATTCTCCGTCTGAGTCTGTGTGCCTCACTCATATAGTCAACATCCGTACGAGCGTATACTGTTTACTACAGCATTAGCGTTGTGACTGTGTGTGCGCGCAAGTGTGTATGTGTGTGCTCGCGCGCACTCATGTGTGTATGTGCATGTGCGCGCTCGTGTGTGTGTGTGTGTGTGCTCGCACGCGCATGTGTGCTGTGACGTGCGAGTCCCCATCTTGCACCCTAAAACACAAAGCTGAGTCTCAGTACTTTAGCGACACCAGCTTCATTCAGCTTGAAACAGCAACAGTGCGGTTATTTATACACAGACACAGCAGTCAGGCAGGGCCCTTCACATTTATAATGTTCCTTGTTCCTTGTATCACCCATCGACGGCAGGCGCTTATAGCACGTCTGCGATATTTTCGGATTTACTTTTACGCCGAACTGCTACAGCGCTGGGAGACTGCGATTGCTTTGGCACGCTCTTCATTGTGTCGTCCTGTTGGGTGCAATCCCACAAGAGTTTAGAAACTCAATCACGCCAGCCATGATTCTTTTCAAAGGTAAAGTGCAGATTAATTTGTTTTATGTATTTTTACTTTATATTTTGTATTAATCATTTTTATATCAATAGTTTTGGGTTGTGGAACAAATCATCTGAGTTTCCATTATTTCTTATGGGGAAATTCACTATGATATACAGTGATCCCTCGCTATATCACGCTTCGACTTTCTCGGCTTCACTCTATCACGATTTTTTTCTCATACACGCTTCCGTCACTACGCATGCACTTTCTGAGATTTTTTATCTAAGCTCCACGATGGCTCCTAAATGTGCTGCTTTTTCTAAGCCTTCTGACAATGAAACTAAGCGCCGGAGGAAGATGCTTACCATCCAGGAGAAGGTGAAACTCTTGGATATGATCAAAGATGGCAATACCCTACAAAAGCCTCCTCACGCGTATGAAAAGACAGCGCCAGCAACTGCCTATCAAGATGTTATTCAGCCGCGCACCCAGACACCCACTGCCTACTCCTAGTACTCCTTCAGCGGAAGAAGACAACGACGCACCTGCTGAAGATACCGCACCACCTGAAGACTCTCCTACTGAGCTCGTGCCTTCATAGGTTAGTGGTTGTGTGTAAGAACTGTGTGTGTGTGTGTAATTAAATGTACAGTACAATAATATTTGTAACGTCTAATATGTCTTATTTTCTCTTATTTTGTCTAATATATTGGGTAATACGAGTGTAATGGTGACTAAAGGGTGTTATTTCATGTCTAGAGGGCTCTAATAATGTTACAAAACGTATTTAGAAGGTCGTAAACAGGTTTTCTATACTCTGTGAAAATATAAATAAAGAATCCTACTTCGCGAAAATTCATTTATCGTGGTAGAGTCTGGAACGGATTAACCGTGATAAACGAGGGTTCACTGTACGAGTGCTTTGGACTACAAGCACGTTTCCGGAACGAATTATGCTCGCAAACTGAGGTTCCGCTGTTCTTTGGTGCTTATAACTATTTGTGCTTCACAATGTATGTGGTGGATCCCCAACCCTTTTCTGTTTGTGTTTCCCTTTTTATAATATATAAATTCTCAGTGCTCTTGAATGGCATGCTGACCACCAGGTAGTTGGCTTTTGATGGCCTGAATTTAGGAATAAAATCTGAGCGCGTGCATGCAATGGAGTTTAAAAAAGCTCTCAGCGTGAAGTGAAGTTTAAAAAAATGACAGCTTGAAATCAACATGCCCTTAGGCTGACTGTCCTTGGTCTAGGTCTGTGTTTTGGGAACATGGCTTAACTCTTCTTGGAGTGTATCCTGCCATTTCTGTTTAAATTGTATATTTAAATGATATATTTTTCCTATTATATGTAGTATAAGCTGTGAAAACCTCAGGGTATTCACGACAAACTTCTATTCTGACAACTTAATCCTACCAATCAAGTATGTCCCTCGAACTTGAAATGCCTCTCCTACTTGACATTCGGCTCCTGGCTGCAGATACACATACTTGAAAGACAGGGCCCAATGCCCTTTAATATAAGAGTCAAATTCCTAAAAGAAAATGCCAGTACCCCCTAGTACCAGCGTTTGGATCATCAAAGAGAGAGATAGTGCCCCTCAATAGAGAGTCAAAACCCCGAAAGGCACAACTAGTGCCCTTAATACCTGAGTCTGAGCCACCAAAAGTAGAAGCTCTGCATTCAGTCACCAAAAATCGAGTAATGACATGCTGAAAAGGGTTAAACCCTCAATGTCACATTCTGGGCCCCAAAGACAAAGCTAGAGCCCCTTCAATACCACAGTAAATCCTAAATTGGCATAGCCAGTACCCCTTAGTAGCAGTGTCTGGCTCCTTAAATACAGAGCCCGTGCCCCTTAATGCCTGAGTCTGAGCCACCAAAAGTAGAAGCTTTGCATTCAGTGTCACAGTCAGTGTCACCAAAGATCGAGTAATGACGTGCCAAAAGGGGCTAAACCCTCAATGTCACATTCTGGGCCCCAAAAACAGAGCTTAGTGCCCCTTTAATACCAGACTAAATCTTCAAAAAGAACCAGTGCTCCACAGTACCTGAGTCTGAGCTACCAAAAACAGAAATTGTGAATTCAGTGTCACAGTTCCTCCAATGGTAGAGTACGGACCTCCAATAAAGACTATATGCTAAATGCCACAATACCCTCAAATTCAGTTCAAGATTCTGGATTCTCAAATACAAAGCCAGTGCCCTTCATTAACAGAATCTGGGCACTTAGAGACAGAACAAGTGCCCTCCTTTGTCAGAACAGACACCTTCTAAGAGAGAGCCAGTGCCCCTCAGCACCAGCATTGGATGTCTGGGCTCTAGATTTAGGTCCTCAATGCTCAAGTCTTCCTTTGGGGTTAGAGTCTATGCCCCCTGTAGTTCGGTCTGTGACCCCCTGCCTAAGTTCGAACTCACATCTGAATGGCAATGATAAAGCTAAGTAGCTGACAGGAAAGGGAAGACACAAATTAGGCCTACCTCATGTGCTGCACTTCCCGCATTCATCAAAGTGTCAACAGGACAGACTCCGTGCAGACCCCTATATCTGGGGGGATGTGTGCTTGTTATGTAATTATCTGACTGGTATGAAATCTCTCAGAATGTAAAGCCCTCTCATACTAAAGTCCACATACACATCTGTGCTGCTACAGAGAATGTAGAGATAAACTCTCTCATCTATTTGTTACTCTTTGTTTACCGTGCTGGCAAACATTAACTGATGGAATCTCCCCCTTTCTGCCCACCATGACCCAAAAGTGACCCATGGCTTACATGTAATCTGGGTAGCTGTGCATGAAACAAACAGACACGGGCATGGGGAAAGTACTTAGCAGTGTCCTCCATAATGTTTGGGACAAAGACACGTTTTCCTCAATCTGCTCCACAATTTAAAACTACAAATCCAACAATTTAGACGTCGTGATTCAAGTGCACATTGCAGACTTTCATTTGTGGGGATTTGCAGACATTTCGGTCACACAACACACAACACTACACAGTCCCCCCATTTCAGGGCACCATAATGTTTGGGACTATTGGCGTCCCAGGTGTTTGTGATTCCTCAGGTGGGTTTCATGACTTAATAAGATACCTCAGCTTGCTTCTACCCTTTGGAGTCTGTAGTTGCCATTGTTCAAGATGAGGGCAAGAGCTGTGCCAATGGAGGTCAATGAAGCCATTGAAACCATTGGAGACATCTGTAGGATGACCAAAATCAACTGTCTGGAATATTATGAAGAAGAAAGAACACACCGGTGAGATCAGTTATCACAAAGGAACTGGTAGGCCAAGGAAGACCTCCACTGCTGATGACAGAAGAATCCTCACTATGGTCAAGAAAAAGTCCCAAACTGCCTGTCTGACAGATCAGAAACAGACATCAGGAGGCAGATGTGTGTGTGTGTCAGAGATGACTATCATCCGAAGACTTCATGAACAGAAACACAGAGGACACACTGCAAGATGGAAACCACAAAACAGGATGGCAAGATGAGGACAAGAGCTGTGCCAACGGAGGTCAAAGAAGCCAGGATGAGGCTGGAAAACAAGAATAAAACCATTGGAGACATCTGTAGGATGAACAAAATCAACTGTCTGGAATATCATGAAGAAGAAAGAACACACCGGTGAGATCAGTTATCACAAAGGGACTGGTAGGCCAAGGAAGACCTCCACTGCTGATGACAGAAGAATCCTCACTATGGCCAAGAAAAAGCAACAAACGCCTGTCTGACAGATCAGAAACAGACTTCAGGGGGCTGATGTGTGTGTGTCAGAGATGACTATGATTGGAAGACTTCATGAATAGAAACACGGAGGACACACTGCAAGATGGAAACCACAAAACAGGATGGCAAGATAAAGACAAGAGCTGTACCAATGGAAGTCAAAGAAGCCATTATGAGAATGAAACCATTGGAGTCATCTGTAGGATGACCAAAATCAACTATCTGGAATATCACTGATGTAGGTATTTGTAGGCATTCTAAAGGCCCGCCATGATATTTTTTTCTGTTTCTGCCCACTGAATGAAGTCCATGATATGGCCACAGGATGTCTATTGACGTGCTCATTTTGCTTGAACTCGACTGTGTGAAACACAACCAAACTAACTGTAAATGAGTGGACACTAGGGGTCGCTGTTGCCCATTCAAAACCAACAGACAGACACTTAGGACACAAAGTAAAAGCAAGAAGAATTATTTTTACCGGATAAATTCACATACAAGTTGGGTCTTGAAACAAGAAAAATTGATCATAAAATCAGACCACGACTTATACGCCCGTTCAAAAATGCGACACTTAATTTTTTTTTTTACATCTTCTTGCCTCCTCCAATCTCTCACCAGTTTCTCAGACGCAGCGAATTTTGTTGCAGCAGTGCAGTTACCAATTTCTTTCACCACTTCAATGACTTTTAATTTAAAACCAGCTTCATATTTTCTTCTGATCGAACGCTCCATCGTAGATAAGGGATGCTCTTACGATAAAGGTATTACCTTTATCGGGTATTACTGTGTGGTCACTTAGGCACAATACATGGAAAAAAAGACCATGTGCTCCATGGTTACTCTCTCAGGTGGGTGTTAGAATATCGTAATCTCTTGGAGCAACAGCATGAGTTTTCCGCATTCGACTTATATGACCAACATTATAAAATACCGGAAATTATACCGTAAAATCAAGCCCCGACTTACCCTGCGGGAGAACTTAAACTCGAGTATATACGGTAATCCTTTTTCTTCTATTAATAGTGCCCAAAGCACCACAGCCAAAAAATTACAGGCAAGTAAATCACCAAGCACAATAATAAACACAATTCTCTCTCTCTCTCTCTATCAATCTTCTCCTCCACACCTCCCAACAAGCTTTGTCGACCTCCACCAGACTGTGGCTTGCCTGCTGGGTTCTCAGCCGTCCTTTAAATAGTGTCTGACACGAAAATTCTTCCATTCTTCCAATCACGTGACTTGTCCGCACTTCTGGGTCGAATAGAGAACTTAAGTTTTTCTTTAGCCCGGAAGTACTTTTGGGCTTCAGTTCCCGTGACCTTCCAGCACTACTGGGCTATGCAGAAAATAAGAATCCAAAGGTCTTCCTGCAGCGTCTCCTGGAAGCACCCATGGTACCCAGCAGGGCTGTGAAGCCGAACTCCAGATCCCAGGATGCCCTATGCTCCAGGGAAATTGCTCTCTAGCCTCCTGGGGGATGCAGTGTCCCAAAGTAGCTGCTTCCACCACATCCTTTCACTCTTTGGGCGTCCCACAAGGGTTGAGCTGCCGACAGTCCATCACACTGGAAACTGAAACACAGGAATGCCACTTTCCCTGATTTGGAACAAAGCAAATGGACTAGGAGTGTGAAAATGTCTTTACTGTGCATGAACTCTGAACACATGACCAGCCTAACCAGAGGGGGGCGCCAAAGCCTCCTGTGTTTAAAATGACCCCCTGAAACTGTGAAATTTAAGCTAACAAAAGGAAATGAATGAACGTTTTTGGATTGGAAAGTTTATTTTACAAAGTGCGACTCACAGCACGTGTGCTAATCAGAAATGCAAATTCTCAGACCACATGAAAACAAAGTATCCTTGATTGGTGAAGGACGCAATGAAAACAAAGAAAAGTTTTTGGTTTGTGGTTCTTACATGTCCATTGTAAACAAGCGTACCACTGATTTAGCAAAAAAAACCAGAAAGATGGCATAGTTTCAAAGTTGTGTAAATGAAGCCAGTTACTCAGAGCTACAATTTTTTCTTGTGTATTCCTGGGCGTAATGCCAGCATTGAAAGAGCATTTTCCTTGGTCAACACTCAGTGGACAAAAGAAAGAAATAGACTGTCTGTTGACGTTGTCAGAGGAATACTTCTTACAAAGTACAATTTTAAAGAACTATTCCATCCCTGAACTCCGTATTAGCGAGTCTTCTCTCCCAAGGCCCAGTCCATACCAAGTGTGCGTTGCCCCATTGGTTGCTGGGAACGATGAACTGCTCAGAAAAGTCGCCTCGTCTGAAAAACTGAAACTGCATAGCCATACAGGTAGTTTACCAGGTCACGGACATCCGACCTACGACATACGAACGGGGTCACAGCTGCACCACATGCGCCTCAGTAAATGTCTCTCCGTCATCTTTGGCCTACGGACGCTGCACGCGGTGGCTAGACGGTGTAGTGTCCCTCGGGTGGCTCCCGGCGGCTAGAGGTTTCACTGCTCGCCCACCAAACACAGCTGCCTCGTTCGTTCTAGGTGCGTGGCTGGTAATGCTGCAAGCAGTGATCCGGTTGTGGCTGAACGGAGCGGCGGGGGGTAGCACTGTAGTGTGCCTCGGATGGCTGTGTGTTGAATGGGGGCGGTGGTGTTGCGTACACTGCAGGCAGCATACTGTAGTGGAAGTGACTGTGAGGTGAGCTGGTCTTGAACCGCCCCTCGTTGCCCCCATTCATTCTCAATAGCAAGCCTGCTTGTACTGTAACGCACATAGCAGGAAGTTGTCTCTTGTCAGTACAGGGTGGTCCAGATCTAATTATGCAGATCCAGATCGTCTGGATGACTTTGATTTATTCAGGAACGATTCCAGTTCGGCGTGAAGACGATTGTTCATGTCGTCAGTTCTCACACTTCTCGATAGTCTGGGATTTTTTGGGTGATTTTCTATGTAATAAACTGAATAAGTTATAGCGTAATGAAAATTGCATAATTAAACAAAATACATAGTGATTGGTGACAAAATCAGGTCTGCCAAAGACATCAGCAAATGAGAAAAGATCTCTACAGTAGAACATTAGAACATTAGAACACTCTAGATGAGAACAGGCCATTCAGCCCAACAAAGCTTGCCAGTACTATCCACTTATTTCTTCCAAGAAGGTTTTGAAAGACCCTAACGTCTTACTGTCTACCACACTACTTGGTCGCTTATTCCAAGTATCTATCGTTCTTTGTATAAAGAAAAACTTCCTAATGTTTGTGCGAAATTTCCCCTTCACAAGTTTCCAACTGTGTCCCCGTGTTCTTGATGAACTCATTTTAAAATAAGAGTCTCGATCCACTGCACTAATTCCCTTCATAATTTTAAACACTTCAATCAGGTCTCATCTTAATCTTCTTTTGCTTAAACTGTAAAGGCTCAGCTCTTTTAATCTTTCCTCATAATTCAACCCCTGTAGCCCTGGAATCAGCAAAGTCACTCTTCTCTGGACCTTCTCTTGTGCTGTTATGTCCTTTTTGTAGCCTGGAGACCAAAACTGCACACAGGACTCAAGATGAGGCCTCACCAGTGCATTATAAAGGTTGAGCATAACCTCCTTGGACTTGTACTCCACACATCAAGGCGCTATATATCCTAACATTCTATTAGCCTTCTTAATGGCTTCTGCAC
The DNA here is from genome assembly GCF_900747795.2 of Erpetoichthys calabaricus. Lineage (NCBI taxonomy): Eukaryota > Metazoa > Chordata > Cladistia > Polypteriformes > Polypteridae > Erpetoichthys > Erpetoichthys calabaricus. The sequence continues at coordinate 11,916,741 of NC_041396.2, read as the reverse complement.
ACTGTCGGGAAGTCGATAGCTTAGAGTCCACTATGACTCTAAGATAATTAGATCTGGACCACCCTATACATCAGACGTGTTGACGACTGGTGCCTGCCTGCTGTGATCTCGTGTACGGTGCTGTGCAGAAGAGCTCATCTTAACCTTTTGTTTTCACCCTTCAAGAATGTCTCTGAAACACAAATCTGATGCAAGTGCCGGTGATACAGTAAAGAAGAGAAAAACCAATCACCACTGAAATTAAAGTAGAAATAATAAAACGGTCAGAGAGAGAGGTGAAACTCCATCATTCATTGGCAGAGCACTTGGTTACAGTCGGTCAACAATAGCATTTATTAAAATAATGTACCTGTTCCGACTTACATACAAATTCAACCTATGTACAAACCTACAGTCCCTATCTCGTACGTAACCTGGGGACTGCCTGTACTATAAATTTTAATTTTGACGACCAGTCAAATTTGTTGTTTTTAAAGTTTTCATTGTAACAGCTCACACCGTGTTTTGTGCATAGAATGGGATGCGTTCTCCTTTGTTCTCCTTTATCGTGGCTTTATCCTCCTTTATGACCTTTGGTGTCCTCCTTTGGGTTGACAGGTATCTGGTAACCTTATGAATGACTATATGACTGAATGATAAATTAATCCAAGTAAAAACGTGTTTAATTAGCTTTGCTATGCGGTGTTCAGCTTAATTAAATATTGATGTTGTTTATAAAATTTAATGAATTTTTTATTCAAAAGAAGGAATACATGTGAGTTGGTTTAATGGGTAAATCTCTCTCTATATAAAATGCAACATCTGTCTGTCTGTCTGTCTGTTCGCTTTTCACGAGAGAACTGCTTCACGGATTTAGTTTGGGTTTTTTTCTATAATTTGCTTGAACATTCCGGTTGATTTTGCGACTTCTCTCATTGTGCTAAGAATCATAGTTCGCTTGTTATTCTGATTTATTTGTGTCAATCCGTGAGAGACACAGTGGGCCGAAGGGAGGAGGGCAGGACCCTCTTCACTCACTTGTCTACCTCGCAGTGTAACCTTACTTCTGCTTAGCTAGCGAACGAGAGAAGTACTTAATAGATTTAGATCAGGTTTTTTTCTAGAATTTGCTTGAACAGTTAATTTTGCGATACAGTATCTCTCATCATACTTAGTATCATTGTTCGCTTGCAGGAGCAATAATCTGGGCCGAGGGAAGGGGGAAGCGTGTCGTTAGGACCCTCCTCACTGTACTATTTCACTACTATGCAGGCGGAGCCATGGAGGTCAGCTAGTTAATAACAAAACGGCACAAATTGAATATGGCAGATGTTTAAGCTTTGGAACTGAGTTAAGCGGGGATGCCATGTACTAAGTACTTTAAGTAATGCTGAAGTTTGATTATTATGGGATGCTAATTTAGGCTAAGGAAAAATAAAGATATCGGAATGGTTTAAGAAGCCAAGTGTGTGAGACTGATTCAACACAGAATACCTAATTCATGCATTAAGGTAATATCCAACTCCACAAATGTGCGTTCTTAGCCCCCTGCTGTACTCCCTCTACACCCATGACTGCGTGGCCATGTATTCCTCCAACACTATCATGAAGTTTGAAGATGACATGGTGGTACTGGGCTTCATCGTGAACAACGATGAGACGGCCTACGTGGATGAAGTTGCGAACCTGATATTGCAGTGTCAGGAAAACTGCCTCCAGCTCAACGTCAGCAAAACCAAGGAGCTGGTGGTGAATTTCAGCACGAGACAGCAGCTGGTCTATAAGCCCCTCATCATTAACGGGACTCCAGTGGAAAGGGTGAACAGTTTTAAATACCTGGGGGTTCACATCTCTGAGGACCTGGCATGGTCTGAACACATCCAAGTTCAGGCCAAAAGGGCAAAGTGGAGACTCTACCATCTCAGACAGCTTTGGCAAGTTTGGTGTTCTCTTCAGGGATTTTAAAGACTTTCTATTCTGGCGCTGTGGAAAGTATCCTGACACAGAACATTACATCCTGGTTTAAAAACTGCGGTGTTCAGGACCGTAAAGCCCTACAGAGAGTGATCTGTGCAGTGGAACGCTGCTGCAGGTCAGCTCTACCATCTGTGCAGGACATTTACACCAGAAGATGCAGGACCAGAGCTCTCAGGATTATCAAAGACTCCTCTCATCCCAGCAATAGCCTGTTTCATCTGTTAAAATCAGGCAAAAGGTTTTGTAGCATCCTGGCCAGGACAGAGAGACTCAGAAGGAGTTTCTATCCTCAAGCCATGACTGTTAAATCAGAACCTGCCATCTCATCAATGACCCTCCACATACTTAGACTGGACTGTAAGTTGTACTATGCTGTCTACACTTACCTTGTTTTGGAATTGGTCTGTCATTTAACTATGCGCCTGTCTAACTTTGGTTTTGCACTAATCACTGCACTATTGCACCTTAACACTTAATTCTACTTTATTCACTTAATTTGACTTATTTATTATGTTCTATTATACTGTTATCTTTCAGTCTAGGACTTTTTTGTTAATGTTACTGATTCTTCTAACTTGGCACAGTTTTGATAAGTGGACCAGGATGCATTTCACTGCGTGTTGTCCTGTATAACTATGCATGTGACAAATAAAGAATCTTGATCTTGAACTCTATCCTTTCTGTCTGCTGCCTCTCGATTGCTTTGGGCTGGCGTGGATGTGGCTGTGGGTTGCTGGCTGGTGCACATCCCTGTGTCTCTAGGGGGTTTTATTGTTACTTTTTTCTTGTTGTATAAAAATTAGTAGTGCCATTTATCATTGTAATGCTGGCTCTGCCGCAATGGCCACACCTTAGGGGACGCCACCCAGGTTACATTTTTAATCGGGGACTGGGCTACTACAACTCCCCTATTTCCTCCAGACAAGCTTGAGTAGAATAAAAGAGCCTTCAGGTCCCATGGGGTGTACTTGAATGGAGAGGGCATTGCAGAAGAAAATTGGGTGGGATGGGTAGAGAAAGTGCAGGCCAGACAAAACACTGGAGCTGGCTTATATGGGACATTTCTTGTAGTGGTAGAGTTCTTATTCTTAATAATTTAATTGCCTGTATGTTTTGACACAAACTAATGAGGTCTGATCCACTCATTTGTCTTATGAAGTCCACTCATTTGTCTTATGAAGTCCATTTTAACTTTAATTTTACATTTTATTTTTTTTTTTGGATGACATGTATTTGGTACAGATGGATGTTCTGCACTTGCCAGTGCCTCAAGGAGGCCAGGGGCTTGTAGATCTGAAAAAGTAAAATTGAGGCTTTCAGGCCCAGACGTTACAAAGATTACTATATGGCTCACAGGTCCTACATGGGAGAGATTTACATCTTGCTCTCTGTTTACTACCTCATTGGGTTCCATAACCTGATACACAACTGTTTTTGTCATTCCTTCCTGAGTCTATGCATGTTTTCCTGATATCTCAACCTGGATGAAGGACCACCATTTACAGCTCAACCTGGCAATAACTGAGCTTCTTGTGATCCCTGCCAGCCAGTCAGTTCAACTCCCCATCTCTGTACAGCCTGGCAGCCATTAACAGATCCTCTGTGTTCTCTCTCTGCTTCACACGCATTTTCTGGAAAGTTATTTTTTTCTGTGTTTCTTGAGCTTCTGTAAAGTCTTTCCCTTGGGGAAAAATGAACATTATTTACTCATCTATTTATAGTCAGTGCAGATTCTTGCCATCTTGATGATGACACTTTAGAGGTTTTTCTCTTTGTTTTATTGTATCTATATTACTTTGTTCTACCAGGAAGAGGAAGGACCCAAACAGAGAGAAAGTCCAGGATGGACAGGAGTGTGGCACGCGGGCTGATGAAATCATTACAGATTTAAAAACAGACCACCATTTGGCTTCAGCCATCGTGCTTTTGGAGTTAATGTATGGAAGCTTCATTTAGCTAGGAAACAGCCTCCTAAGGACACAATGACTTTACTAGGAATGTGGCCGGCATGTCATCATGGCGATTGTCTGTGACTACCTACCTGGGACTCTTGGATGGCCTTTCTCTCCTTTCTGCCCTGCTGGGCCTGAAGGTCCACTGATTCCAGGGACACCCTGAGCACCATCTCCTCCTGAGAACAAAGATTTAACAAATCTACATGAGCACTTGTGACCCCATCATCTAAACATTACAGTATGTGCAAAAATCCAGTTTGTCTACCTTTATTTTCAATGATTTTTTTTCCCTGTGTAAGGCAAAGGAGTGCATTTGTGGTGACCCCTCAAGTAGCTAAAAAGTTCAATTAAATGAAAAATGTCTCCTTTATTAAAAAGTAAAGCTTACAGATAGATAGATAGATAGATAGATAGATAGATAGATAGATAGATAGATAGATAGATAGATAGATAGATAGATAGATAGATAGATAGATAGATAGATAGATAGATAGATAGATAGATAGATAGGAAAGGCACTATATAATAGATAGATAGATAGATAGATAGATAGATAGATAGATAGATAGATAGATAGATAGATAGATAGATAGATAGATAGATAGATAGATAGATAGATAGATAGATTTTTACAGAAGCTCTTTAAATAAATAACTAAGCAGATAGATAAATAGAAGTAAACACACACACAGACTTTATGGTCTGAACACACACTGGAATAACTATAAAGGAAGAAGATTCAAAAGAAAGAAATCTTCTGCTTTTGCATTCAGAGTCTCATTGATGTGCTATACAGGCGTATTGTTGTTGGCATATTGAACCTCCCATCATTTCTACTCCCACTACTGCTTAATAATTAATTGGCTGACAGTCCTTAGTGTTTTGTCACAGAGAAAGGATGTGCAGCATTGTTCATAATGGCGCTATCATATTGTTTCATTCTTTCCTTTCTCCGACCTTTTGGGGGGTCCAGAGTACACCCCATAACCGAGCTTTTAATTAGCTTGTTGATTTGGTGGTCTTCTCTTGAAGTGATGTTATCAGCCCAGCACACCACACAGGCCATCATTGAATTGTAGATAATGTGAGGGAAGTCACTTCCTACAAAAAATAATGCAGTCTAAGGATCGGCCAACCAATTCATTATAGAATACACTTTACCCATTTCAGGGTTTCTGGGGGTGATTCCTGTTCTCACAACAGTGAGAACAAAGTTTGGAAAGAACACTTAACTGGGCACCCAGCTATCTGAGGGCACATTCATGTACACACCAACGTGTCCCCAAATGTAGCCAGTTGAGAATTATCAGTTAACCTAACCCTCATGATTTTATTATTTTATGTTTAAAGACCTGAAAGAAGTCTGACGATGCCCCAAAATGACTAAATAATAACTTAATTAGTTTATTGTAGTTATGCCGGTCAGCTTGCAAAAATTGAAAACACAAGCCTTTTTTTATTTTCAAAAACTATGAAAACCTTTAGATACGGCCTAGAAAAAAAATACACCTGCCCCCAAACTGAAGAATCAGGCTATTGGCCTACACGGACTCAATAGAAAATGGGAAACTCAGAAATAGAGAAGAGAACCTTAAAACTTCTGATACAAACAACAAATGAAATCAAATTGTATTTGTCGCATACAAATTATATATACAGTACAATGGAAGCGAAGGTTTGTGATACGGTTTGCATATTTGTAGTTGGAGATCCACAAAGAGAGAGAATGAATCACATATCAGAAAGTAATTTTTATTCCTGAGCTTTCAGCCCCTACCAGGAGCCGTCATCAGAGGACAGTGATTAGACATACAAGAAACAAAGGCAATATATAGCAAAATTAGGTAAGAGGATGGGGTAGGTGAGTGTGTGCTGGTAATGACGTGGGGTTAGGAGGGTGTTGGTCATAGAGTTTTATTTATTATTATTTTATTTATTTATTATAACATATATTATAATATTATAACATCCTCATAATAAATAAAACTCTACGACCAACACCCTCCTAACTCCACCTCATTAATGGCACACACTCACCATCCGCCAATTCCCCGCCCCTCTACCTAGTTTTGCTGATTCTTATAAGTCTAATCATTATCCTCTGATGACGGCTCCTGGCAGGAGCTGAAAGCTCAGGAATAAAAACTACTTTATGATACGTGATTCATTCTCTCCCTTTCTTGGATCTCCAACTGCAAATATAGTACAATATTCAATGAAATGCTTATTTGCTCAAGAATATAAAAGGACATTAATCCATATCAAATATCATTAACAGAATGTTATAGATGTCATAAACAATGACTAAATAAACAACTTAATAATTTAATTATCTTAAAGTAAGAGAGCCAAGAATAGGGCATCACGTAGTTCTTGACACTTTCCTTATTCAAGATGCAGGCTGATCTGTGGGTCAGGAGCTCCTCCTCAGTCTCTCTGAAGTGGACTTTGGGCAGCCGTAGTGCTTACAGACTGCAGTACAGAGAAGAGGCCATCGTTGGGATGGTGGTATCGCTAAGAACTGCCTTTGTCCTGCTGGAGTTAGTGAGTGCACACCCTGTGATATATTCAGCTGACTGCACCACTTGTGGTCCTGCTTCACGTTGTTTCTTAAACAGGTGGTAATGCTCCCTGTCAGAATACATTCAATGGAGGATATGTAGAGGATCTTTAGTAATTGGGAGAGCAGGAAGAAATCCCTGGGGTATCTGAGGTGGTTAAAGATGCTGTGGTGTCTTCTTCATCAAGGTGTTGATTTGCTCAGACCTGGTCAGTTCCTCTGTGATGTGAACACTGAGATATCTGAAACTGCCCACCCTTTCCGCCTGAGCTCTGTTAATGCTCAGGGGGTAGTAGTGGGTCTGCTGTTTTCTCCCGAAGTCCACAATCATCTCCTTTGCCTTGATGACATTCAGGAGAAGACTGTTGGCCTGACACCAGTGTGACAGACACTCCACTTCATCCAGATAAGCCTGCTCATTGTTTTTGGATATCAATCCCACCACAGCTGTGTCATCAGCAAACTTGACATTGATGTCAGGGTCATGTGCAGCTGTGTAGCCAGATATGTACAGCAGAGGACTTAGCACACTGCCCTGTGGAGCACCTGTGTTGATTGCGAGGGACGATGAGGTGTGGCCACCCACTTGAACCACCTGGGGGGTGGGGGTCTGCCTGTCAGGAAGTTAAAAACCCAACTGCAGAGAGAGGGGTTCAGGCGCAGCTCCCTGGGCTTGGTAATGAGCTAACAGGGAGTTATTGTGTTTAGTTTCTGAACTATAGTCTGTAAATAGCATTTACTCAATTCCCTCTCTTGTTGTCCAGGCTACTGGAGCGATATGCAAACTGTAATGGATCCAGTTCCTTTGCCAAGAAAGAACATACTGTATGTGATTTTTGACTAGCTTTTTGAAGCACTTCATTGCTATACATGTTAGAGTGACTAGATGAGCAAATACCAACAGCCATTGAAAAACTGAAATAACTGCAAGCCCAATGAATGAAAAGGTTTGATAAAAGACAGAAGTTCTTTCACCAGAAGAAAACTTACAAAAAAAAATGCAAAGAAATTCTCTAGTAAAAAGTCCATTGAGATCAAAGAACTCCCTAAAACCGATGAAGCACAGAACTTCTGGAGCAACAGCTGGGAAAAAGAAGAGATACCACAAAAATGCTGAATGGATAGGGAGAATAGAAACAGAGAACATCCTAATCCTAGAAGAAACAAAAACAGCAATACAGAAGTCCAGTAACTGGAGAGCCCCTGAGAATGATGGGATATCAAACTTCTGGATCAAGAACTTACCATTCTTACATCACAATCTGACACATGTCTACAATGGGTGCATCAACAAACCCAGAAACCTGCCCAACATGGTTTACAGCTGGCACCTTCTTCCCAAAACTGAAGACACCAAAAAGCCTAAAGACTATCACCCCATCACATGTCTCCCTGGAACCTATATGACCTTAACATCCATCATCACTGAGAGAGAGTTTACAGACACCTAGAAGAAAATAACCTAATTCCCATTGAACAAAAAAGGTGTCAAAAAGGAAGCAATGGCTGCAAAGACCAGCTTTTAATAAACAAGACCATTACTGAGCGTGTATTTTAATATGATGACGATATCATTTTTAAGATGAAATGCAGCAAAATATATTAGTATATTATGCAGATAAAATGTTAACATCACTTAAATAATCTATGTTGTTAATCACTATGTAACAAATTTTTATTTTTATTTTGTTCCTGGGTACAAAGTGTGTTTTCCTAACCCATTATGCCTAAAAAAAATAGAAAATAGCTGATGTTTCACAAAAACTTTGGTTTTGTGATCAGGACAATGATATTTTGAAATTTGTCTGTTTTCGAGAAAATTCTCGATTCACATTCAATACTGAGTAGTCTTCTAGAATATTCTTGAACTGTTAGAATTGTCCAGACGTTTCTGATATTTTCCAGAATTATCTAGAACTTTCAAGAAACTTTTAGAACTTTCTAGAACGTTCTCGGACTGTCCAATAGCAGTCATACAAGTATAGAAGCACAGGTGACTCGAACCAACAATTCGGTTTATGATATGGTCTTGATTTGATTTAGATGGCATCAAGAGGTTGCTTGCACCCAGCAGATGCATTTTGCTACGTCTGTGGACAATTCATAAAGACAAGAGCGAGAAGATATTCCGTGAAAGCATGTCGTAAAATGTGCGAGGCCTACAAGGCATACTTCGGCATGCCTGTCAGGGATCAAGACAAGCCCTGGGCATCTCATTTCACATGCGAATATTGCAAGAAAACTCTTGAAGGTTGGTACAGGGGAGAAAAGAGAGCCATGAAGTTTGCTATCCCGTGAATTTGGCGGCAACCGACTAACCACTCAAGCAACTGCTACTTCTGCATGGTGGATCCTACCAACCGTCGCACTGGCAAGAATGAGCCTTAAATCGTTTATCCAGACATTCCTTCTTCCATTGCCCCAGCACCACACTGCCCTGAGCTGCCCGTTCCCACTCCTCCAAAGAAGGATCAGCCATCTTCAGGAGACAGCAGCAAGTCAGACAGCGAGGAAGATATTGCAGATATCCTTGACGCTCCTCTTGACAAATTCAAGGAGAACATGGGAGCTTACTCAGAGGAGCAAGGCGAGCGCTTTCATCAGGATATACTGGACTTTGAACGTCATTACCAAGGACAGTATAACGAAAACATGATGGGGCACTACATTTGGGGGCTTCTTCGAGAAAGCGATTTGCAGTACAGTCACAAATCTAGAACACCTACTCATTTCTGAACCTTTTTGAGTGGTTTTGACTGTCTTTGTCTATTTACCATGCAAGTGTTGTTCTTTATCAGACCGCATGAATGAAAAGATAAAAATTCCCTTGTTTTGTCACTATAAATACGAAATTTTCTGGGCTGTGGTCATAAAATCAAAGTTTGTGCTGAATGTAGTCGTTTTTCCATAGGCTTTAGACATAAGCAGTTGAAATATAACTCTTGGAAGCCAGGAACAAAAATTGTGTTACATAGTGTTACGCATGTGAGTACACGGTGGCGCAGCGCTAGCGATGAGCTGATGCTCCGCTCAGGGATTGTTCCTGCCTCTTGCTGTATTCTTGATGGGGCTGGCGTGACACTGGAAGGATAGATGGATAGAATAATTAAACATGTCAAGTCAATTCAAGTCAAGTTGGTGAGCATGCACTGGTACAGTGTGTTGCCACATCCACTGCACGACGAAACAACTCGGGATCCTGGTTTGCAACCCCCATGCAGAAACGCGGTCCAGTCACACCCTCCAGAAATGACCCTCTATCTGCCACAGCCAGGTGTTACGTGGGTGACCCCTTGGCCTGATCAAGCCACCCGGGTCCGAAACAATGAGGATCTTATGAGCCGGATCACCATCGGGGAAACACGCCACATGGCCGTAGTGCCGTAACTGACGCTCCCTCACAATTCAGGTAATGTGCCTCATTCGGGACTCCATGAGCAACCACTCATTCGACACAAAGTCAAACCAACAGTACCCAAGGATTCTCCGAAGAGACACAGTACCAAAGGAGTTCAGTCTTCGTCTCAGATCACTGGATAAAAGATATTTCAATGTTCCTTAAAAGTTTTGAAGAATTGGCGTTCTAAGCTTACAGATGGCTTAACGTCTATTACAGAGCTGATTGTGTGGCGATTGGGTAGTTAGAGAAAGAAAAGGAAGGACAGGAATTGGAGGGTTAGTACGTTTGAAAGAGACAGTACTGCTGCAATAAATTATTTCATCGAAGGTAGTGCACGGCGCAGCAAACATCTTGCGTGAGGCAGGAACAATCACTGGACAGGGCATCAGCTTGTCACCATCACTGCGCCACCATGTCCTAATGTTTAATAACATGCTTTAACTCCTATCATCATGAAAATGATATCAAGTATGCATCTCGGTATTTAAATTTTTCAGAGAGCTGTAAAAGCACTAATGTAATGGATTCTGGGTCCTGTGGGATGAAGAGAAAGCCCGTTTAAGAAGCACATAGTGATTCACACACATAGAGCACATAGAAGAATACAAACAATACAAAGCATTTAACATGCTACTTTAGTTATGATGGAATTTGAGAAACTAGTAAATTAAACAATTTTAATTTGAAGTTGATGATGTTTTACTTTAATGACAAAATAAACTATGTGATTAAAGTGGAAATTTCGAGATTATAGTTGATATTTCGAGCTTTTTTCCCAATGTGTCCCTATTTTTTTTTTCCTTTCTCTGTACCCTAATAAGCTTTCATATGACACTCAGATGGTGGGCTACGACTTGCCTTTTCACAGCGACTTTGATATCTGACAACTTCTTTTTTAATTCTGGCACTGTGTGGCTTTGTGAACTTGAGCTTTCGAGTTTCTCCGACACTCTATGTCACTCAATCAACTTCCTTTTGTTGTTTATACCACTGTTTAAACCAATAAATAGTACGATTGTTCTTGCCTCCACTTGGTATTCGCTGAAATTCTTCTATTTTCCCCCGTGCTTTTGCCATTGTCTTTTCACAGAATGCTGAGCTTAAGTGTTATTTTATTGATTTGCATATTCAAAGAGGCGTAATTCTGGGAGGAGTTTGGGGAGTGGCAGCAGGCGCGTGCATGTGCGCTACTTTTCACGCTGACCAGGATTTATGTAGCGGAAGAACGTGAAAGTTGGCATACGCACAGATTTATGCATCTAGATTTTTTTTGTGCATACGCACATTTCCACTTTTGTCCATATGCCATGTTTAAGTGTGAATTCTATGCACAGCGTTATGCATGAGGCCCCTGGAGTTTGAGGTGCTCTAACGTCCCCTAGTGATCACAAATGATAAAATTTTGCTTTGCTCTTCTCGTTTGTTTTTCTGGTTTTTCGTGGTCACCATCATTTTGCTAATGCAATACTACTTGTTGCTAGGCATGTGAATCGCACACGGTGTAAAGTCAAGTTCAAGTTATTTCAAATTCAAACTCCAAATCCAAACTGCGTGAAAACAAAGAAACTTTTTCACTTAAAAAATGCACACTGAATAGTAAAAGTATAGAAAATAAGAATTTATTCCGGGTTCGATCAAGAATTTTAAATGAATTTGAACTTGTTTTTACCCCAAGGAAAAAGTTTAACAATCTCTGCTTTGGTGTTTGACCTCAGCTTCTGTTGAACGATTCTCTCGATTTGTCCTTGAATCGGCTTAATTTTTTTTATGGCCGTCTCGCAAAAACAAAATTTGTTGAAAAAATTGAAAAAAATCTAAAAGGATCACAAGTGTTGACTTGAAAGTGTCAATGACGAATGAAGGAAAACCAGATGAAGTAGGCATAGCCACAGATACAGTGACGTGTGAGAATGTAGAAGAGGGTGCGACACGCTGCAGGTGTAAACACAATCAAGAACAACCATAGCTCTGTGTGAAATAAGACGTTGAATACTCATGACAAGCTGTACAGAGAGTGTGCTGAACAAATATCTGAACAAACATGCAGACATCTTACGTCTACATCTGACTTCCTTCCATCCCATTTTACGAAAACTGACAAATTATGGTTTCCCTGACGCTACACGAAATGTCATTCCAATTCCCATCAGACGTTATTATAGAACAGTCCTCATTCCCATTGTAATTATTGGGCTCCCCTGAATTCCAGTTCTCTCCTGCATTTGCTGGCATTGCAATTTCTCCACTGGCTTCCTTGCAGAGCTTCACTCCATCATCAAAGGTTAGCTGGTCGTTTTTGGTGCCAAATCTCTTTTGGCCGTGATTGCTCCAGTAGAAAAACTGCATACCTGTGAAAATATTAAATATTACAATTACACAGTTGAATGCAAATTCATTCGTTTGTAAAATCAATGCCATACTCGGCTCAATTTAGAGGTCAATGACAAAAAAAAAAAATTAAACAGAAAGGTCCAAGAGGAGGGCGCCAACCTGAAATACAATGAAACGCACTTCTGATTGGTTTGAAATTTTTTCTTTTGCAGGTCAATTATTCAAAATTTCAATTAATGATGCTTGATTGTCCTTCTGATTTGTCCCCCTAAGCAGTTTCAAGCCAGGCATTTTAATGATGAGTGATCGTCCTTCCAGGTTTGTGTAAAACAAGCGGCTCGTATCATCACATGATTCTGGGTTAACACAGGAGGAGCTCAGCAAACCGGTGACTTTACATTTTGCACTTTTGGGGACTTTCGCATTTATAGCACTCATATAATGGCCAGGCCTGCCATTTTGTGGACTGGCAAAAATTTTCTACAAACTGATCCCAGCGATTGGGAAACACTGATTTAAAGGATAAGTTTGGTATTTTTGAAGTCAAAGTTATTTCTTCTGTTGCTGGCTGAGGGGAGGACAGGACTGGAAAGAAATACTGTATATACTCGCGGATAAGTTCTCCCTCGGATAAGTTGGGACTTGATTTTACAGTATAATTCCTGGTATTTTATAATGTCGGTTGTATAAGTTGAATGAGGAAAGCTCACGCTATTGGTACAATAGATTATGATATGCTAACGCCCACCTGAGAGAGTAACCACCGAGCACACGGCCTTTTTTATATGTGGGTGCGGCAATGCGCTGTATTAGCGTGTGCTCCTAACCTCTCCCTCTATCTGTTGTGACCACACGGTAATACTCGAACTATTCTGAAGCGACGTTTGCACTGATTTGTGTTTTTTGTATCTCACACCCTCATACACCTTTATCGTAAGAGCATCCCTTATCTACGATGGAACGTTCGATCAGAAGAAAACATGACATTAAAAACTCAGAATCAATGTCTCCATGATGGGACAGTTAACTTTGTGAGCTGGAATGTTAAAGGCCTGAATCACGAATTAAAGAGAAAGAAAGTAAGTATGCTCTCACCTAACAGGCTTAAACGCTAAAACAGTATTTTTACAGGAAACCCACTTACTAAGCAAGGATCAGTTCAGACTACAAAAAGACTGGACTGGCCAAATGTTCCATTCTAGCTTCATAAAGAAAACTAGAGGGGTGGGAATTCTCATACACAGAACAGTCCCATTTGTAGAATCAGATATAGTATCGGACCCTGAAGGGAGATATGTGATGGTCATGGGCAACTTATATAACAGTAAAATGATTTTGATAAATATTTATGCACCCAATGTTGATGATAAGGAATTCATGCAAAATCTATTTGCATCCATTCCCAATGTGAACACTCATAAAATTATAATGGCTGGGGACTTTAATTGTGTTTTAAATCCCCTCTTAGTTAGGACTCCTGTGACAGGGGGGACGACATCTAATACTGCAAAGACAATTACACAGTTTGTAAATGATCACAACTTATCAGACCCATGGAGGTTTTTTAGCCCAAACTCAAGAACATACTCGTTCTACTCACCAGTGCATTATAGCTACTCAAGAAATGATTATTTTTTTTATAGATAATAATTTCCTACCTACAATTAAATCATGCAAATACGACACAATTGTTATCTCCGACCATGCCCCTCTAGTCTTGGAGCTAAAATCATTAAGCCCCTCACACTCACCTTGCAGATGGCGCCTTAACCCTCTTCTATTGGCAGACGAGAACTGCACAGAATTTATATCCAAACAAATCAGCTTCTTCCTAGAGACAAACATGCCCACAGAGGTTTCTGCAGGAACACTCTGGGAAGCTCTAAAGGCCTTCTTAAGAGGACAGATTATTTCATTTCTTTCCCACAGAAATAAATTAGAAACCAAGAAAGTGTCAGAGCTAAGAACCGAAATTACTAGAATAGATGAAGAACAAGCCAGGCATCCAAGTGAAGCTCTCCACAGGAAAAGGCAGGCCCTGCATACAGAACTTAACATCTTAACACCTAAAGAAACTGAACAACTTATTTATAAGTCTAGACATCATTACTATGAACACGGAGAAAAAGCTAATAAGTTTTTAGCTCAACAAATTCACAAACAAGAAGTTTGCAATGCAATACCAGTAATCACCAACACGAATGGAGAAGAAATCATTGACCATAAAAATATAATGCACGCATTTAGAGATTATTATAAATCCTTATATTCTACTGAGTTCAAAGAAGACAACACACAAACTAATGCATTTCTGGATACATTACAGACACCACAAATAGATGCTTTAAGTGCCGAGGAACTGGATAAACCTCTGACGCTAACAGAATTACTAGATGCTATAAAGTCCCTTCAAAGCGGGAAATCAGCAGGCCCTGATGGTTACCCCGTAGAATTTTATAAGAAATTCTCCACTCAGCCAGCTCCCCTCTTATTGGCAACATTTACAGAAGCTAGAGACAACCAAATACTACCTCAAACATTTCGTCAAGCATTAATCACCGTCTTTCCTAAACAAAATACGGACTTGTTACAATGTGCATCATATAGACCAATTTCACTCCTGAATAATGATGTTAAGATACTCTCAAAAATCCTAGCTAGAAGGATAGAGAAAGTGCTGCCCTTGGTAATATCACAGGATCAAACTGGATTTATTAAAGGCCGACATCTATCTTCAAATCTCCGACACTTGTTTAATGTTATATATTCACCAGCAAAATCAAACACCCCAGAGATATTACTATCACTAGACGCAGAAAAAGCATTTGATATGATTGAATGAAACTACCTTTTCACTGCATTGGAGAAATTTGGGTTTGGCCCGAATATTTGTGCATGGATCAAACTACTGTATACCAATCCAGAAGCTTCAGTTTGCATTAATAACATTTGCTCAGACTACTTTAAGCTAGAACATGGTACCAGACAAGGATGTCCCTTGTCGCCACTGCTGTTTGCAATCGCTATTGAACCACTGGCGGTTCACTGTCGAAATTCTTATCAGATAAATGGGATTATCAGAGAAGGACTGGAACAGAAAATTTCTCTATATGCAGATGATATGGTTTTATATATATCAGACCCAGAAAACACTGTTCCTGCAGAACCAGCAGCACTAACAGAATTTCAAAAGATATATGGTCTTAGAATTAATCTGAATAAAAGCATACTCTTTCCAGTGAATTCACAAGCATATAATATTAGATTAGACACCCTACCTTTTACCATAGCAGATCAGTTTAAATACCTAGGGATAAACATCACAAGTAAACATAAAGATCTTTATCAACAAAATTTTGCCATCTGTATGGAAAAACTAAGCAAGACTTGATTAAATGGTCAACCCTTCATCTCACTCTAGCCGGAAGAATTAACGTTGTTAAGATGAATATCCTTCCTAAACTTCTTTTTTTATTTCAAAACATTCCAATATATATCAATAAATCGTTTTTTAAACAGTTAGATTCAATAATAACCTCATTCATTTGGAACTCAAAACACCCACGTATCCGAAGAGCGACCCTACAAAGACCTCAGGCAGAAGGTAGCATGGCTTTACCTAATTTTCAGTTTTATTACTGGGCAGCAAACATACAAGCCATAAAAACCTGGACACAAATAAATGAACATACACAGGCTTGGTCCACAATAGAAATAAAATCCTGTAGTACTTCTTTATACTCCTTGCTCTGCTCTCCAATAAATGCAAGTTATCGCAAATATACTAATAACCCAATTGTGCTTTACTCACTCAGAATATGGAACCAAATTAGAAAGCATTTTAGGATGGAAAATCTTTTATCCGCGGCACCCCTGCAGGAGAACCACCTCTTTCAACCCTCGCAAACATATCCAGTTTTTAATACCTGGAAAGGTTTTGGGATTAAAATGCTCAGAGATCTTTATATAGACAACATATTTGCATCTTTTGAACAATTATGTTCAAAATTCAACCTCCCAGCTACACATTTTTTTTCACTATCTTCAAATTAGAAATTTTGTTAAACAGAAATTGCCCGATTTTCCTCACCTCATACCCTCCACAATGCTGGAAAAAATACTGCTCAATTTCGAGGAATTAAACACCATTTCCGGATTATATAAAATCCTTAGAGTCCCTACGTTTCAAAGATCCAAGAGGACATTGGGAAGAAGATCTCTTTATCAATATATCAGAAAAGGAGTGGAAGGTAGCAAAGCAGAGAATTCACTCGAGCTCTATATGCGCAAAGCATAGAATTATTCAACTAAAAATTATGTATCGAGCTCATCTGTCTCGCTTAAAACTGTCCAAAATGTTTCCATGGCAGGATCCAACCTGCGAACGCTGCAACCAAGCTCCTGCCTCACTGGGTCACATGTTCTGGGCCTGCACCAAACTAACATCATTTTGGACCAAAATTTCTAAGTGCCTTTCAGACAGCCTTGGGGTCTCAATCCCTCCTAACCCATTAACAGCTGTGTTCGGTGTTCTTCCAGATGGACTTGAAGTGGAGAAGGACAAGCAAACGGTGATTGCATTCACTACACTTTTGGCACGAAGACTTTTTCTGTTAAATTGGAAGAATCCTAACTCTCCTCTTATAAGTCAGTGGGAAACCGATGTTTTATATTATTTGAAATTGGAAAAAATCAAATTCTCAGTTAAAGGATCTGTACAAAATTTTTTCAAAACCTGGCAGGATCTAATCAATATTATTTTAGAATAAGAGCAATAACTATTACCGCATTTAATACCCTGCCCCATCTCTTATTTACATATATATTTATTTCTCCCTTTCTTTTGCTTATTGTTGTCTTATTAAAAAGCCCTAAGCAATTCTCCTTTAGCTAAGCTCTCCTTCTCAGGGGTGGGGATTGATCTGTCTTCTGTTTTGTTTGGTTATAAATTGATCTATTTGTATGGAATGATTACAATAAAAATTAATAATAAAAAAAAAAAAAATGAAGTGTCGTATTTTTGAACGGGTGTATAATTCGGGGTCTGATTTTATGATCAATTTTTCGGGTTTCTTGACCCGACTTATACGCAAGTATATACGGTACTCTACTTTCCCCTTTTGTATTATAAATGTGTAGCCTTTGTCAGAATGCCTCAAATCTCACACACTTACCACTGTTTATAAGGCATTGTAGTATATAACTTATTCATAAATAATAAAAATAAGCAAAGTACAAGTGAATGTTGGCAACCACACAACCTGATAAATGCTGATGTGTACTTCAGGCGGCACACAGACTTGTTACTTAAAATGTCTCTAGTTAAGTCATCATTTTTGGTCAGCTTTCTTCAGAACAGGCAGCATGCCTGTCTCAATATGGCTGCCGAGTTGTGCTTCCCAGTGTGGTCTTTTTTCAGCTCATGGTGTGCGAGATGCTTCTTCATGATGATGGTGTAAGAGAAAGAAGGAGGAGTAAAACAAGCACATTTACAGATTCTCTGTCAAAACCCCACTGCCAATAGGGTGTCGTGGTACTTAATGGCTTCTGATTTAAAACCAAACAGGCAACTTTAGGCCAATAGAATTCTGGTGTGACACCATGGTTTCACACCTGCCCCCAATACCCCTTTGTTAATGTGAAGCTCACCAGCTAGGTAGCTGGCCTCCAAGCAGGGGTTGGTTGAGAGAGTCCTGCAGAGGGTAACTGGCCAGTCTGGTTTTATGCCCTTCCACCGTCCCTGTTGTAAAATCGCAAAGACTCAGTCCTAAAGACTGGGGGGGGGTTGGGATGTCTTGCTATTCTTATCAATAATGTAACACTAATATTACATTTGCTTTGTCTAATTTACAAATCAAGACACACAAAATATTTATCAACTTGTATACAAAATTTCACACCACAACTTTTTCAGGAATCCTCCTACTCGAAGCTCTGCAGAAGAGAGCAACCAGGAGCATCCCGGGACTTAGGAACATGTTGTACTGTGACAGACTCCCAGAATCAAGTCTGTTTAGTCTCTAGCAGAGGAGACTGTGTGGGGACCTAATCCAGGTCTTCAAAATGCTCAAAGACATTGATAAAGGAGATCCAGCAGAATTCTTTCAACTTAATGGTGAATCGCATACTCGAGGACGACACCAGAAATTAAGGAGAAGGGCATTAAGGACTGAAGCTAGGAAGGATTGTGGGAATATGGAACAAACTACCAAGACAAGGACTTCAAGTGCTCATCATTAAGACTCTTCTCACTTAGATACTGGGGCAGCTCAGTTATAACTCCACAAACAAGCAGGATGGCATGAATGGTGTCTTCTCGTTTATCACATTTCTTATGTTCTTATGTAAAGAACAGGCAGGAGGCAGAAAGGTCAGTCCTAGGTGTGACCGCAAGGGGGTGCCACTGAGCCCCCAAATCTCAAACACAATGCCAGCTGACATAATTCTGGGTTCCAATAAAATAATTTCTGTCTTTCACCAACACTACCAGATACAAACAGCAGCCAAAACACACCAAACAAGTACATTTCTTCTTACTTCTGCCTCCTGACTCTCTGATATGAGGTGGTGGGCTCAGACCCGGGAATGCTTTTGATGTCACAGTGTGTCGTCTTCCAGGTCATATGAAAAGCAGGGAGGTTCTCCCCTGACAGAACCTTCTACTGGCACCCAGGGATCCCGACGGGGTTGCACTTCTGGGCTCACAACTCCCAAGCATCCCTGTGGGTGTCTAAACTAGGATGTCACATGTCACCTGTCATATGGGGGATGGAACTGCTCTTCCGGCTTCTGCCAGTCCATCCATTATATCATTCCCACCCGGTATGAAGATGTTTCCTCGTCCAGCCAGCTAGCTCATCTGTCCTTCCATCTTGGCAGGAAATTAGCTTTGTGGTAGACAGCCAGAGACATTAACCGCCCAGGATGCCTTAATAATTGAAGGACCAGGGTAGAAAACAGGCACAGAACATTACCTCCCCCGGAATGCTGGATGGCAGCCCCACTGGGTTGCAGCAGTGTCTTGAATTCCCACAGGGATTCATGGGAGTTGGAGTTTGGCACAGCCCTGTTGGGTTCTGTGAGTGCTGCTGGAGTGGAGGATTGCTGTAGGGACAGAGGAGCCATACTTGGTTGGGCTTTCCACCTCAAGTGCTTCTGGATCACACTAAGGGGTCACTGGAAATACTGGATGAAAAAAGCCCACTGCCACTGCTCCAGGAGCCAGTGTTGGGAGAAAGAGGGATGAAGCTTGTGGGGAGGAATGGAGGCGGAAGGAGAGACAGAGGAAGAGAGAAAGAAGAAGAAAAGAAAGGAATTGTTGTGTCCTTTATTATCTGTGCTTGTTGTACTGTTTCAGTGAGTGGGAAACATTTGGGAAGAGTTTCCCACCTGTAAATAAAAACCTGTGTATTAGAAAGAACTTGTGCCTGCATTTGTCTTTTGAGGAGGTGGAGTGCCCCCCTGTAGACCACACTTTCCATCCTGGCTGGGATGCCAGTCTACCCTCTTGAGCACTTACATAGGAAATCATGAAACACCAAAATGCCTTGAATTCAAAGGGCCTATCAATAGAATATTCATTGCCAAAGCCTTGATCAGAAACATGAAACATCACCTTAGATTTCACTAAACTTCTAAGATTTTGGTCTTCTTTGACAGATTTACCTGCTGAAGGATGCTGTACTGTGTCTCGGCTGCCATGTTAATACTGTAAGAGGGGGTGACGTCAACCAGCAGAAATGAATGTGAAATGTGACAATAAAGAAAACAAGATGGTAAATTAAACCAGTGAGGTGAAAACAGAACTGAAGCTTAAAATTAGTAGTGTCACAGGAGGCTGGGGGTCAGACCCAGCAGGGACGCCTGGAAGGACTGGGAGGTGATCTATACGTCTCCCGGGCCATGAGGGGGCAACCGTCCTGGATGTTGAGGGGACCACGGGGAAGGAGCAAGGAGGCTCAACCCCACAGGGGGCACTCCGAGTGTCGTGGAGCCCGGGAGATCAACACTTCTGCCACACTATGGGAAGGTGGAGGAAGGACCTTCCAGGGACGACCCGGAGTGCTTCCGGGTGCAAGGGCAGCACTTCCGCCACACCAGGAGGTGCTGCCACAAGAGCACATCCAGGTGGAAATAAAAGGGGCCGCCTTCCTACAATCGGGGAGCTAAAGTTGGGAGCGGGAGCAGGACGAAGCTCCCTTGAGGAGGGGAAGGGCGGCCCATGGAGACTGAGAGGAAGGCCTGTGTTAAGGGTGTATGGTGTGGGAGCACTGTGTGCTGTGTGGGACTTTTGGTTTAATAAATCTGTGTGTTTTATAAAGTGTTGGTGTCTGTCTGATGGTGTTCAGACCCAGGCTCACAGTAGCAAATTCAAATTCTAAACAAAAAAAAAACACACACACAGGAAGGTGTAAGAAAGTCCACACAATAACACTAGGGACTAAGAAATAGAAATAGCAATAAGCATTTATTTCATGATACACATCTGCTTGTAAAAGCCTGGTAGCTGATCCAGGCAAGCTAAATGGAGAAGCTTTGTCTGTGCCAATTAAACCCTCTCAATAACCCCAACTTCTCCTGGCAATGTAAAACTACGCAGAACTTGGCAGAAACAGGCAGATGGCATGCATTTCACTATTGCAGTTTTTGTCATTCCACTCTCCGTTATCCCAAATATGAATGCAGTTCTCGTTGCCTTCTCCGTTACTGGGCTCTCCAGCCTTCCACTTAGTGAATGACAAAGGTCTGCCGTTAAGGTCCACGAAGGTCCCCTCTGTCTCCGTATCAGTGGCACCGATGTAAATCAGTCCGACTATATTGTACAAATCGCGGAAGATGTTGTTTTCCTCTTCATTCTCTGGGTACGGCATAATACCTCCTGCCTCCTGGCAGAGCTTCAGGCCATTTTCAAAGGTGCCTCGATTGAGGGTGACAGCAAAGAGCTTGTGTTTATGAAGCCTCCAGTGTGTGAAGGTAAAGCCTGAGAGGAAGAACACAAGATAGGATGGGAAGAAATCTAACTTGGTAAATAAAGCATGTGAAACATGATAAATCATCTAATGTGATGAAGGAAACAGGCCGATTGGTCAAGGTACACTCCTTGGACTATAGTAATGGTGCCCGGGCTTCATTTAGTGCAGGGGTGTCCAACTTCGGTCCTGCTGGGCAGCAGTGGCTGCCAGTTTTCATTCTAACCATGTTCTTAATTGCTGCTGATTCACTTGTTTTGCCTTTGTTTTAATTGACGTTACTCAGACCCCCTTAGTTGCTTCTTTTTTCCTTAATGAGCAGCCAAACAATAAGGAGACACAAAACATGACCAGCTAACCTGAAAATAAAGAAAGGTGAAGGTCTCAGTCATGTTGGTCTGCTCAGGTCACCAAAACATCTTGACAGTGGTCTTAGAAAAACAGAAAATTAACAGTCTGCTGTGGAAGGATGAGAGCAGCAACAAGTTCTGATATTTAATGACAGCTTTAATGAACAGCAAAAATTGGCTTCTCATTAAGAAACTGATTGAAGTGAAACTGGCTGGGAGTTTGATGTTCCAGTTTAGCTGGTCATCTGTCGGCTCGTTTCACATCTCATTTCTGTTTGGCTGCCATTTAATGAAGAGATGAATCAATTCAGAGGACTGAATCCTTGAAAACAGGGCTCTTAAAATGAAGGGTAAGGGAGTTAATTAGCACTGAAAACTGATCACTGATTAGGAAAAGGGTTAGAATGAAAACCAGGACCGGAGTTGGACACCCTGATTTGTTGTATTGTCTGGTATGCTTGAGCTAAACAGAATAAAGGACATTTATCCAGAAGATGAGTCACAAATGTAAGTCAGGAAACGAGCAGGGAGTCTAACAATCTAACCAAGAGTGTTGAAGCTGGTCTTGCAGCAAAACTCAGTGTTTTAGATAGATAGATAGATAGATAGATAGATAGATAGATAGATAGATAGATAGATAGATAGATAGATAGATAGATAGATAGATAGATAGATAGATAGATAGATAGATAGATATTTTACTTCACTTTGCAAAACTAATGGTGCTTCTCTTCAAGCAAAATTTGTTGTAAAGTAGAATAAGGAATAAGGAACCCTATATAATTAAAAATACGCCACCAAAAGAAAGAACAGTAGCAAAAATATACAGTTGCGGCCAAAAGTTTTGATAATGACCCAAGCGTTGGTTTTCAAAAAGTTTGCTGCTTCAGTGTTTTGAGATCTTTTTGTCAGATGTTTCTGTGGTATACTGAAGTAGAATTACAAGAGCCAATAACATCCTCCGAGTGTAACTTCTCCCAACCATCCAACAACAGTTTGGTGACCAACCTGATGGAGCACCAGGCCATAAGGCAAAAGTGAGAACTAAGTGGCTTGGAGAACAAAACATTGAAATTTTGGGGTACATGGCCAGGAAGCTCCCCATTGAGAACTTGTGGTCAATCCTCAAGAGGCGGGTGGACAAACAAACACCCACCAATTCTGACAAACTCCAAGCATCGATTCTGCAAGAATGGGCAGCTGCCATCAGTCGGGATTTGGCCCAGAAGATGATTGCCAGCGTATCAGGGTCAATTGCAGAGGTCTTGAAAAAGAAAGAAGGGCCAACAGTGCAAATGTTGACTCTGTGCATAAACTTCATGTCATTGTCAATAAAAGCCTTTGAAACTTATGAACTGCTTGTAATTCTACTTCAGTGTACCATAGAAACATCTGACAAAACGGTCTAAAACACCGAACCAGCAAACTTTGTGAAAACCAACACTTGTGTCATTCTCAAAACTTTTGGCCACAGCTGTGATAATAATAATAATAATAATAATAATAATAATAATAATAATAATACGCTGTTGCATCTTTTGAGGTAGGAGTCAGGAGTCGACCCCTCAAGATGGTGGTGGAGTCTGTTTTCAGGCTGGAGAACAGGAAGAGGAGGGTTCGGGAAGTGATGTCATTGGTGGTTCGACTGTCAATCGCTGCTTCTTCATGCTAAACTTGAAATGAATTGTCAGGTTTACAAAGCAAAGCGCGGTGGGGCGGTGTTAGTGCTGCTGCCTCGCAGTAAGGAGACCAGGGTTCGCATCCCGTGTCCAAACTTGAGTGGGGTTTGCATGTTCTTCCCATGTTTGTGGGGCTGTTTACTCCCACAGTTCAAAGACATGCAAGTTAGGTGAATTGGTGTTAAATTGACACACATGGGGACCTAATCCAGGCATTCAAAATCCTCAAAGGCATTGATAAAGTAGATCCAGCAGAATTCTTTCAACTAAATGGTGAAACATGTTGGAGAGGGCACCAGTGGAAATTAATGGTTGGTGTGTGGGTGTGTGTTCACCCTGTGATGGACTGGTGCCCTATGCTTGCTGGGATAGGCTCTGGCAACTGTGTTTAGGACTAAGCATGTTAGACAATGACTGAGTGACTGACTGACTGACAGACAAAGTAAAGCATGTCACAAGACTTCGGGTCAGGCCAGGTTGGGGAGCAGGCACTGCTACAGCACATTGCCCCACCCACTACCTGACGAAACAGCTTGGGATAGTGGTTGATAACCCCCCAGTCCCACCCTCTGGAAATGACCATCTACGTGCCACAGCCAGGGGTTACGTGGGCATCTCCTTGGCCTGGTCCAGCCACTCAGGTCCTCAACCCTCGGAGAATTGCGCCATATGGCTGTAGTGCCATAACTGACGCTCACTCACAATGCGGGTCATGTGCCTCATTCGGGATTGTATCACACCTTTTTTGACCAAAAACATAAATGCAAATGCTGTTGTGATTTAGCAGGTCCATAAAACTCAGGATTTTTCTTAGGCCTCCAGATGAGGTCTGGATGATTCCCTTTTCATTTGGAGACATGATCCTAGTGGAATAGCATAAGGCTCAGAATGGAGAATTAGGGGATAAGCCCCTACATTTAAATTTGAATTGATTTGATTCTAAGGTGCTGGGGTGGAGGGCACATTGATTGATGCTCCTACCTCACATCTCTGGAAGGCAGACTTGGTTGTAAATCCCAGACCAGCTACTACCTGGAGTGGACAGGCTCTTCCAGCATCCCAGAAGGCATCTTTATTAAGTCAGTCTTTTGATTGTAAATTGACATATATACTGCTCTCCATAATGTTTGGGACAAAGACACGTTGTAGCAGACTAAAAACTCAGCTAAGATTCACACTATCTATGACGGTGATTTATTTATTTTTTTCGCTGGGGATCCTAGGACTACACCCTGCCTTGGCCCGACTCATACACACACACACTCCCTCCCGGAGACAAAAACCAAACAGTAATAAAACAGAAATTGAAGACTGTATTAAACAATAATAAATAAAATATACAGCTGTGCTTGAAAGTTTGTGAACTCATTAGAATTTTCTATATTTCTGCATAAATATGACCTAAAACGTCATCAGATTTTAACTCAAGTCCTAAAAGTAGATAAAGAGAAACCAGTTAAACAAATGAGACAAAAATATTATACTTAGTCATTTATTTATTAAGGAAAATGATTAAATATTACATATTTGTGAGTGGCAAAAGTATGTGAACCTCTAGGATTAGCAGTTTGAAGGTGAAATTTGAGTCCGGTGTTTTCAATCAATGGGACGACAATCAGGTGTGAGTGGGCACCCTGTGTTATTTAAAGAACAGGGATCTATCAAAGTCTGCTCTTCACAACACACGTTTGTGGAAGTGTATCATGGCACGAACAACGGAGATTTCTGAGGACCTCAGACAAAGAGTTGTTGATGCTCATCAGGCTGGAAAAGATTACAAAACCATCTGTAAAGAGTTTGGACTCCACCAATCCACAATCAGACAGATTGTGTACAAATGGAGGAAATTCAAGACCATTGTTACCCTCCCCAGGAGTGATCGACCAACAAAGATCACTCCAAGAGCAAGGCGTGTAATAGTCGGCAAGGTCACAAAGGACCCCAGGGGAACTTCTAAGCACCTGAAGGCCTCTCTCACATTGGCTAATGTTCATGTTCATGAGTCCACCATCAGGAGAACACTCAACAACAATGGTGTGCATGGCAGGGTTGCAAGGAGAAAGCCACTGCTCTTCAAAAAAACATTGCTGCTCGTCTGCAGTTTGCTAAAGATCACATGGACAAACCAGAAGGCTATTGGAAGAATGTTTTGTGGAAAGATGAGACCAAAATAGAACTTTTTAGTTTACATGAAAAGCATTTTGATTGGAGAAAGGAAAACACTGCATTCCAGTGTAAGAACCTTATCCCATCTGTGAAACATGGTGGTGGTGGTATCATGGTTTGGGCCTGTTTTGCTGCATCTGGGCCAGGACAGCTTGCCTTCATTGATGGAACAATGAATTCTGAATTATATCAGAGAATTCTAAAGGAAAATATCAGGACATGAACTGAATCTCAAGAGAAGGTGGGTCATGCAGCAAGACAACAACCCTAAGCACACAAGTTGTTCTACCAAAAAATGGTTAAAGAAGAATAAAGTTAACACTTCCGGGATCACTTCACTTCCGGGCTGATGACATCATTTCCGGTTCTGGGCCAGATGACGACACATCCCCTGTCTGACTTTAAAGCAGCCATGTTTGCCTGTCTGTTCTTGTTTGGACTAAAGTCTGTAAAACTCTGAACCAACCATCATCTTTAGGCAGCCTATTTTGAAATATACTGGCGGCTGCCCTCAAACCTCTTTTTGTGTCCGTCTTAATCTTTTCACACTATGCAAACTGCAACAATCCCACCACAGTTCCCTTCCAGAAATTATACAATAAACCCTAATTCAACAATAACAAACAACTAACAAAACCCACACACGATGAAGTCCATAAAAAACGGCAACTGATGTAATGAAATGATAAAAATGGATAGTCCAGAGATCAGCTCGCTGTATGTGAATGTAACGATCAGCCCTACCAGTATTTCCTGATGGGATCAGGAAATGGGATCTTCGCTGGTCGACAACCAATCCTAATGCAGTCCTCGTGCAGCATGAATACACCAGACGGTCCATACACTGAACAGGAGACGATCTCCAGGACAAACACAAGAATCCACAGGCATTGAACGGGAAGGCAAACAGACAGGTAACTCCAGACACAAAACAACAAATATATATATATAACTGGCCTCTTTTAAAATCTTGCGCCAGCCTCCTTGTCTCCAGCAGCCCCTGCACCCTCATCAGACAAAAAATTAGAACCAATCAGAGCCACTGCAGAGGCTGCTGGGAGTTAAAGGTTTCACTCCCCAGTAGCGCTGCTACAACTTTCTTCCAAAGTTTAAAATTGCAAATCAAACAAAATCAGACAGGATTAAAGTGCACATGGCAGACTTTCATTTTGCAGACATTTCAGTCAGAACATTTCTTTACACGGTCACCCCATTTCTGGGCACCGTAATGTTTGGCGTCAGAGGTGTTTGTCATTCCTTGGGTGGGTTTTGTTGCTTCATAAAATACCTCGGCTTAAATCTACCCTTTGGGGTCTGTAGTTACCGTTGTTCAACATGAGGGCAAGAGCTATGCCAATGAAAGTCATAGAAGCCATAATGAGGCTGAAGAACAAGAATAAAACCATTAGAGACTTTGGTAAAACTCGAAATCAACTGTCTGGAATATCATGAAGAAGAAAGAACACACTGGTGGGCTCAGTAATCACAAAGGGACTGATAGATAGATAGATAGATAGATAGATAGATAGATAGATAGATAGATAGATAGATAGATAGATAGATAGATAGATAGATAGATAGATAGATAGATAGATAGATAGATAGATAGATAGATAGAGTGGAATTGAAGAGTCGCAGAGTGTGGGGGAGGAATGATCTCCTCAGTCTGTCACAGCAGTCTGTCGCTGAAGCTGCTCCTCTGCCTGGAGATGATCCTGTTCAGTGCATGCAGTGGATTCTCCATGATTGACAGGAGTCTGCTCAGCGCCCGTCGATCTGCCACAGATGTCAAACTGTCCAGCTCCGTGACTACAATAGAGCCTGCCTTCCTCACCAGTTTGTCCAGGCGTGAGGCGTCCCTCTTCTTTATGCCGCCTCCCCAGCCCACCACTGCGTAGAAGAGGGCGCTCGCCACAACCGTCAGATAGAACATCTGCAGCATCTTATCGCAGATATTGAAGGACGCCAGCCTTCTAAATAAGTATAGTCCGCTCTGTCCTCTCTTGCACAGAGCATCAGTATTTGGCAGTCCAGTCCAGTTTATCATCCAGGTGCACTCTCAGGTATTTATAGGTCTGCACCCTCTGCACACAGTCACCTCTGATGATCACAGGGTCCATGAGGGGCCTGGTCCTCCTAAAATCCACCACCAGCTCCTTGGTTTTGCTGGTGTTCAGGTGTAGGTGGTTTGAGTCGCACCATTTAACAAAGTCCTTGATTTGGTTCCTATACTCCTCCTCCTGCCCACTCCTGATGCAGCCCACGATAGCAGTGTCGTCAGCGAACTTTTGCACGTGGCAGGACTCCGAGTTGTATTGGAAGTCTGATGTATATAGGCTAAACAGGACCGGATAAAGCACAGTCCCCTGCGGTGCTCCTGTGCTGCTGACCACAATGTCAGACCTGCAGTTCCCGAGACGCACATACTTAGGTCTCTCTGTAAGATAGATAAGGTCTGGTAGGCCAAGGAAGACCTGCACTGCAGATGATAGAAGAATCCTCACTATGATTAAGGAAAAGCCAAAAACTCCTGACTGACAGATCAGAAACAGATTTCAGGGGGCCGATGTGTGTGTGTCAGAGACGAATATCAGCAGAAGACTTCATGAACAGAAACACAGAGGCCACGCTGCAAGATGCAAACCATACAAACAGGACGGCTAGATTACTGTTTGGGAACATGGACATCAAAGATCCTGCAGAATTCTGGGAGAAGATCTTGTGGACAGACGAGATAAAGATGAACCTCATCAGAGTGATGGTGAGAGCAAAGTGTAAAGATGACAAGGAACTGCCCGAGATCCAAAGCAGACCACCTCATCTGTTAAACATGTCGGTGCTGGGGGTGTTATGGCTTGGGCATGTATGGCTGCCACAGGTCCTGGCACACTTCTCTTCATTGATGATGGAACTGCTGACGCCACAATGAATTCTGAGGTGTATAGAAATATCTAATCTGCTCAAGGTCAGGTAAAGACTTTCAAACTCAATGGGCAGTACTTCATCCTCTCACAAGGTAACGAGCCAAACACACTGCTGAGGACACACAGGAGTTTATCAAAGCTAAAAAATCAAAAATTCTTGAATGGCCAAGCCAGACACCTGATCTCAATACAACTGAGCAGGCCTTCCATATGCTTAGGAGCAAACATGAAGAAACAAGCAGGAGCAGAATATGGCTGCATGAGAGGCTTGGCAGAGCATCACCTGAGAAGACCTTCAGC
Source organism: Erpetoichthys calabaricus (assembly GCF_900747795.2). Lineage (NCBI taxonomy): Eukaryota > Metazoa > Chordata > Cladistia > Polypteriformes > Polypteridae > Erpetoichthys > Erpetoichthys calabaricus. The sequence continues at coordinate 11,888,151 of NC_041396.2, read as the reverse complement.
CCCTGCTGATTTCTGTGAATTGCAGATGTCAAGTAGTCATAGCATGCTGGGATATGTGACAAAATCCTAAAAATGACGGCTTTAACAGACCTGCCATTGCTGTGTCCCAAACATTATGGTGACAAGAAATGGGGGACCATGTAGAGAAAAGTGTTGTGTGACTGAAAAGTCTGTAAGTCCCCTTAAATGAAAGTCTGCCATGTGCACTTTAATCACGATGTCTGAATTGTTTGATTTCTAATTTTAAACTGTGAAGCAGAGGGGGAAATCAAGGAAAAATTAGTCGTTGTCCCAAACATTATGAAGGGCACTGTATGTAAATGGGCCCTACAAGGGACTGGCACCCCCCCCAGAGCTGGCATCTGCCTCCAGTGCTTCTGACATAGGCATTGACTCCTTACAATGAACTGGACTTCAAAGGTACACCTGCTATTGCCATGCTGTAGACAGAGCTGCACTACTTACGTCTTTCAAGTTTAGCAAACTGCTCCCAGAGCCTGGACATTGACTCAAGTTGGGATTCCAGCGCTGCGATGCGTCTCTCATTGGCTGGCGGCCCTGAATATTAACAAAGCAAATTGAACAAGTTACTCCACATGTATCAATACACCTGACATAGTTGAACCACAAGGAACAGGCCTGTCTGCTTTTCTCTTCACTCTGTACACCACAGACTATAAATTTAACAGCAGGTCAGGTCACCTGCAGAAATTCTCAGACGAGTCTGCACTTATGAGGGTGTATTGATAAGGGGGATGAGGCAGAGGAGAAGGGGGACAACTCTGAGAACTGTCTGCAGCGTGACATCAGCACCAAGGAATTGACCTTCACCACACCAAAGAGCATCTGTGTCCAGCCATTATTCAAGGAGTAGATGTGGAGGTGGTCCACTCCTATAGATACTTGGGGGTCCACATTAATGACAAGCTCTTCTTCCATCTAAATGTGCGGATAAAAGACAAGCTGCCAGCAGCCGGCTATTCCATCCCCCCTCCGACTTAGAACGTGAACGCACTTTTCCCAGCTCATGCCTTGATTGATTGTCTGGGAGTGAACTGGAGTTTTAGAGTTGAAATAATACGATCGTTATTTGGAACACACGCATTCCATGTGTGTACCGTTTCTACAGTAATCTGTGTAAACACATTGTTAAAACAGAAACTTTTTCATATTTTAGTAATAAATGTTACAAAATGTAGGCATAAATTATCCATCCATCCATTTTCCAATCCACTGAATCCGAACACAGGGTCATGGGGGTCTGCTGGAGCCAATCCCAGCCAACACAGGGCACAAGGCAGGAACCAATCCTGGGCAGGGTGCCAACCCACCAGAGGACTCACACACACACACACACCAAGCACACACTAGGGACAATTTAGAATCGCCAATCCGCCTAACCTGCATGTCTTTGGACTGTGGGAGGAAACCGGAGTGCCCGGAGGAAACCCACGCAGACACGGGGAGAACATGCAAACTCCACGCAGGGAGGACCCGGGAAGCGAACCTGGGTCTCCTAACTGCGAGGCAGCAGCACTACCACTGCGCCACCGCGCCGCCCGGCATAAACTATCGAATGTGTAAAGCCCGAGTTCCTAAGATCAAATAAACACTTCCACAAAAGCTTCACACACCATACAACAGCTTCTGTGGTGTAGCATGCTAAGATTTGCTTCTCAGACTGAGTAGCTTTTCTCTGCCTCACAAACATGAGTTCAATTCCACGCTGGGGATAAAGTGTTACTTCTTTTTTTTCTTTTTAACCTCAAACGGACATAAAGTTTGTAAATTGGTATGCACTGTCAGTTAATGAGATCGTTATATTTTCATGTGGGATGCTCCTTTTAAAATATTTTTTTAACAGTTGAGACTGCAATTAACATGAACAGCTGTCCTTATAACTTATTTTTTTCAAGATCCATAACACACAGACAGACCGAGCACTGCGTAATACAGAGACAGACAGGCAGAGATATACAAATAAACAGGGAAGGCACATGTACTGAAAGAAAAAAAAAATCAACATGTGTGTTGTTCCTGCAGCACTGAATAAGCTCATCACCAGCACCCCCAACCCCCCCGACCCCCGATCTGGCTCTCTAAGTATTACGCAGTGCTCGGTCTGTCTGTGTGTTATGGATCTTGAAAAAAATAAGTTATAAGGACAGTTGTTCATGTTAATTGCAGTCTCAATTGTTAAAAAAATATTTTAAAAGGAGCATCCCACATGAAAATATAACGATCTCATTAACTAACAGTGCATACCAATTTACAAATTTTATGTCCGTTTGAGGTTAAAAAGAAAAAAAAGAAGTAACACTTTATCCCCAGCGTGGAATTGAACTCATGTTTGTGAGGCAGAGAAAAGCTACTCGGTCTGAGAGGCAAATCTTAGCACGCTATGCCACAGAAGCTGTTGTATGGTGTGTGAAGCTTTTGTGGAAGTGTTTATTTGATCTTAGGAACTCGGGCTTTACACATTCTATAGTTTTTGCCTACGTTTTGTAACATTTATTACTAAAATATGAAAAAGTTTCTGTTTTAACAATGTGTTTGCACAGATTACTGTAGAAACGGTACACACATGGAATGCGTGTGTTCCAAATAACGATCTATTATTTCAACTCTAAAACTCCAGTTCACTCCCAGACAATCAATCAAGGCATGAGCTGGGAAAAGTGCGTTCACGTTCTAAGTCGGAGGGGGGATGGAATAGCCGGCTGCTGGCAGCTTGTCTTTTATCAGCACATTTAGAGGACAAGAGACGCTGGCGGAGAGGTGTGAACGGATTTAAGAAGAGATTTAAGGTGGGCCGGATCTACGAGTTTTTTCGTAGACTCTGGTAATTCTAGTGTTAAAAATCCAGAATGTGAAATGAAAACTGAAAGTGATGGACCAGGAGGCGACCTCAAGTGCTCTTGAATGGCAGGCACCAGTCCACCAGTGTTGGGAGTTTTGAAGGCCTGAATTTAAGAATAAAATCTTAGCATGTGAGATTGACACTAGAGGGTGAACTTGAAATCGTCATTAACAGTTGACTGTAGCATGCAATGGAGATTAAAAAACTCTCAGTGTAAAATGAAGTTTAAAAAATGACAGCTTGAAATCAACATGTCCTTAGGCGGGATGATCTTGGTGTAGGCCTGTGTTTTGGGAACATGGCTTAACTCTTCTTTAGAACATTAGAGCACTCGAGACAAGAACAGGCCATTCAGCCCAACAAAGCCCACAAGTCCAATCCACTTATTTCTTCCAAAAAAAAATGTTGGTGCGGCATTCACTCTTAACAAGTATCCAACTGTGTCCCCGTGTTCTTGATGAACTCATTTTAAAGTCACCGTCTCGATCCACTGGACTAATTCCCTTCATAATTTGAAACACTTTAATCATGTCACCTCTTAATCTTCATTTTCTTAAACTGTAAAGGCTCGGCTCTTTTAATCTTTCCTCATAACTCATCCCCTGTAGCCCTCTAATCAGTCTAGTTGCTCTTCTCTGGACCCTTTCTAGTGCTGTTATGTCCTTTTTGTAGCCTGGAGACCAAAACTACACACAGCCCCAGGAGGAGAGCTGTGCAGAAACTGAAATCGACTGAGAAGCCAGCCATCATCATCATCATCTATAAATACGCACTTTCTTCTGATTCTTCCATTTGCAATGTCTTCTAACAACGCTAAAGCAGCCATGGTAGTTGGAATAGTTTAGCCATTCCATGCAATATCATATTGTTACAGAATGATTACGATCAAGTGAATCAAATTTTTGAATGATATGCAATTAGTTTCGGTGTATTATAACTACAAATTTACAGCAGTTGTTACAGACGTAAATCAAATGTATGTTTTTATTGTATAATATTCACAATAATAGCAGCTCTCTACTCAAAACGGCAAACTTGAGAAGCTGCCAGCATCGAACCCAGAAGCTCTTGATTGGGAGACAGCAGTTCTTAGCATTGCACCATGCAAGCTGTCGCATCAACCGCTTACCACAACCTGCTTTCTTTTTTCTTCAGTTACATTCTTGAATAAAAGCGCACTTGTTCTGTTATACTTGTACTTTTTATGAAAGTGTTTATTTGATATTTGGACTTCAGGCTTCACACCAGTCATTCTCAGTCACACACACCACTCACATCCACGTCCACAGTTTTACCAGTCTCGTTCGCGCACAAGTTCTGACACGGTTTTATATACAATCATCAGATTCAAATGTTGACAGTTCCCACACACAACTGCTGACTCGGGTCTCTAAGTCACAACAGGCCTGCTGCGCACTGATTGGCTGAGCAGTCTGTGTCATCTATCCGCGACTTAGTATGTATCGTGATCGTGATTTAGAGAGAACAAAAGTGAAAAAAAAACGGAAACTTTTTCAAGTTCTATAAATGTACACCGTGTGTTACAGACGCAAACCAAGTGTATGTGTGTACTGTATAATATTAACAATAAGAACAGATCATTACTGAAAACAGCAAATTTAGGAGGAAGTCGGGATCGAACCGGGTACTCTTGATTACAGTGGGATGTTTGATTGCAAGTCAGCAAATCTTACCACTACGCTACAGAAACTGTTGTTTTCTCTTTAACCTTTTGTGAAACTGTTTACTTGATCTTTGGACTTCAGGCTTCATATAATATATAGTTTATGCCTACATTTTGTCATTTACTACTAAAATATGAAAAGTGTTTCTGTTTTAAAAATGTGTTTACACAGATTACTGTAGAAATGGAACACACATGAAATGCGTGTCTTCCAAATAATGATCTATTATTTCCACTCTAAAAGTCTAGCAGTTCAGTCACTCCCAAATAATCAAACAAGGCCTGAGCTGGGAAAACTTAGTGAACGTTCTGCGACGGTGGGGGATGGAATAGCCGGCTGCTTGCTGGCTCGTCTTAATCGGCACATTTAGAAGACAAAAGAGAGGTGAGAACGGTTTTAAGGTGAGCCAGATCTATAAGTTTTTTTGTAGACTCTGGTAATTCTAATGTTAAAGGCTGTGATCAGCATGAGCTCAAGCGCGTGCAGAAGGAACTCCGAGTCCAGCTCAGGGTGGCGAAGGAGCAGTAAAGGAGAAAACTGGAGCAGAAGTTGCAGAATAACAGCATGAAGGAAGTGTGGGATGGGATGAAGATCATCACTGGCTGCAACTCGAAGCAGGGCGCCACCATTGAGAGAGACAGGGAGAAAGCAAACCTGATGAACAACTTCTTAAACAGGTTTGACCACCCTAACCCACTCTCACCTCAGAGTACTGCATCCTCCACCTATCCTTCTGCTGATACCAGCATAGGAGAGTGTTTTCCCCCACCCACCATTACACCAGCCCAGGTAAGCAGAGAGCTGAGGAGACTTTGTGCCACTAAAGCAGTGCGTCCAGATGGAGTATCGTCATGACTGTTTGAAGGCCTGTGCGTTGGAGCTGGGGAGTCCTCTACAGCGTATCTTCAACCTGAGCCTGGAACAGGGGAGAGTCCCAAGGCTTTGAAAACATCTTGCATCACCCCAGTCCCAAAGGTATCACGTCCTAGTGAGCTGAATGACTTCCGGCCTGTTGCTCTGACGTCACATTTGATGAAGATCACGGAGCGGCTGCTACTTCACCACCTGAGGCCACGGGTCCGCCATGCCCCAGGCTCCTGTCAATCATGGAGTATCCACTGCACCCACTGAACAGTATCATCTCCAGAAAGAGGAGCAGCGTCAGCGACAGACTGCTGTCACAGACTGCTGTACTGCTCCACTGACAGATTGAGGAGATTGTTCCTCTCCCACACTATGTGACTCTTCAATTCCACCTTGGGGGGTAAACGATAACATTGTACAATGTTATTGTCTGTTATACCTGCCTCACACTCTCCACCTTGCACTTTTTAATTTGCACTGTGTTTTTATCACTCTTTAATTAATATTGTGCTTATCAGTATGCTGCTGCTGGAGTATGTGAATGTCCCCTTGGGATTAGTAAAGTATCTATCTATCTATCTATCTATCTATCTATCTATCTATCTATCTATCTATCTATCTATCTATCTATCTGTCTGTCTGTCTGTCTGTCTGTCTGTCTGTCTGTCTGTCTGTCTGTCTGTCTGTCTGTCCGTCCGTCCTCTACATCTTGTTCTGTTACACCCATCACCTGCATGTCCTCTCTCACTACATCCATATAGGCCTTCTTCTTTTCCTCTTCCCTGGCAGCTCTATCCTTAGCGCTCTTCTACCAATATATCCCTCATCTCTCCACTGCACATGTCGAAACCAATGCAATCTCGCCTCTCTGAATTTGTCTCCCATCCGTCCAACCTGAGATGACCCTCTAATGTCCTCATTTCTAATCATGTCCATCCACGTTAAACCATATGTAAATCTTAGCATCTTTAACTCTGCTACCTCCAGCTGTGTCTTCTGCTTTCTGGTCAGTGCCACAGTCTCTAGCCCATATAACATAGCTGGTCTCAATACCGTCCTGTAGACCTTCCCTTTCACTGTTGCTGATATCCGTCTGTCACAAATCACTCCTGACACTCTTCTCCACCCATTCCACTCTGCCTGCACTCTCATTTTCACTTCTCTTCCACAATCCCCATTACTCTGTAGTGTTGACCCCAAGTATTTAAACTCATCCACCTTCGCCAACTCTACTCCTTGCATCCTCACCATTCCACTGACCTCCCTCTCATTCACACACATGTATTCTGTCTTGTTCCTACTGACCTTCATTCTCTCCTCTGTAGAGCAGATCTCCACCTCTCCAGGGTCTCCTCAACCTGCTCCCTACTATCGCTACAGATCACAATGTCATCAGCAAACATCATAGTCCACGGGGACTCCTGTCTAATCTCATCTGTCAACCTGTCCATCACCATTCCCACTATTCATCACTAGAAGAACAACATGCCCAAGGCTGTACAGTTCATACACTAATTAGCTACAGGTCAGAGGTTAGGTAGCTCTGTGCCCACACCAATACACACACACACACACACACACGCACACACACTGCTCACAAACCTGTGTCTCCCTTGTCTCCTTTCAGGCCAGGCTGCCCAGGTCTTCCTTCTCTTAAATTCGTTCCTGGCGTATCTATACAGAAGGTCGTCTTTGTGGGCTCCTCGGCTAGACAAGACCAGATGGCTGTGATGAGAATGGCTGATGACAGGATGAGGCTATGCAGTTTCATTTTTGGAGATCAGTACTGGAAGAAAAAAAAAAGTGTGTTAGACTTCTCCTGAAGTGGGGTGCAAGGCTTTTTAATCTGAGTTACAGCAATGGTGAAGTATAAGAGAGACCAACCCAGTAATCCAAAGTCAGAATTCTTTACTTCTACAGAAGGGAGGCTCCTACAACTGGTCACTTCTTCAGAGAGCTGGGCGATGAGACAGGAAATGTTACATACCTATGGTACAACAAACCAAGATAGCTAAATAAGGAGTTACTAGATGTTTGGGCAATAGGATTGGTTAGCAATGACTAAAATATTTTGTTGCTAACTAGACTGACATGAAGTAGGCAGGATTTTAGAAAGCATTTCATCCTCCCAACCCCCCAAAAACCAGTACTTCCTCTTCAGCAGTTTCCTGAAAGTTGTTTGCTGGTTCAGAAATTTCTGTTCCTAACCTTCAACGTATCTGGTAGTGTCTAAATAAAAACTGACTTTAATACTCTCGGAAACCTTAGCAAGTGAGATTTTCTAGTAATATCAATAAACCACACTACTGGGTATCTTATTCCATGTATTCCAGTTTTCTCTTTGAGGTTTTTACATACAATGTCCTCAGTTGCTAGAAAAGGTGATCAGTTTGCTCCCATCATGAGCAACATGAACATTAGAACAATTGAGACGAGAACAGGCCATTCAGCCCAACAAAACTTTCCAGACATGTCCACGTACCTAATCTGAAATAACATCAAGTTGAGTTTCGGAGGTCCCTAAAGTCCTCCTGTTCACCACACTACTTTGTCACTTATTCTAAGTGTCTGTGGTTCTCTGTGTGAAGAAAAACTTCCTAATGTTTGTGTGAAATTTACCCTTAACAAGCTTCAAATGGTAACCCCATGTTCTTGATGAACTCATTTTAAAGTCACAGTCTTGATCCCCTCATAATTTTAAACATGTCAGTCAGGTCTCCTCTTAATCTTCTTTAGTTTAAACTGTAAAGGCTCAGCTCTTTTAATCTTTCTCTGGACTTTTTCTAGTGCTGTTATATCCTTTTTTGTAGCCTGGAGACCAAAACTGCACCCAGTACTCCAGATGAGGCCTCACCAGTGTGTTATAAGGACTGAGCAGAACCTTCTGTGACTTGTACTCCACACACTGTTTGCCTTCTTAATGGCTTCTGAACACAGTTGGGAAGTCGATTGCTTAGAGTCCACTATGACTCCTAAATCCTTCTGGAGTGTAACCTGTCAGGTCTGTTTAAATTGTATATTTAAATTATATATTTTCCTATTATAAGTAGAATAAGCTGTGAAAACTTCAGAATATTCATGACTATTCTGAAAACTTCATCCTATCTATCTATCTATCTATCTATCTATCTATCTATCTATCTATCTATCTATCTATCTATCTATCTATCTATCTATCTATCTATCTATCTATCTATCTATCTATCTATCTATCTACCCATCAAGTATGTCCCCTCCCACATGACATTTCCCCTCCAACTCGACATTCGGCTCCTGGCTACAGGGATACATTCTTGAAAGACAGGGCCCAATGCCCTTTAATACTAGAGTCAAATCCCCAAAAGAAAATCCCAATACCCCCTAGTACCAGGGTTTGGGTCTTCAAAGAGAGAGCCAATGCCCCTCAATAGACAGTCAAAACCCCAAAAGGCATAGCCAGTGCCCATCAACATCAGAGTCCAAGCCACCAAAAGTGGAAGATCTGCATTTAGTGTCACAGACAGTGTCACCAAAGATCGAATAATGAAGTGCCAAAAGGGGCTAAACCCTCAATGTCACATTCTGGGCCACAAAGACTGAACCAGTGTCCCTTTAATACTGGAGTAAATCTCAAAAGAAAGAGTACCCCTCTGTAAAACTGTCTGGGGCCTTGAAGGGAGAGTCAGTGCCCTTTAATTCCAGTGTCATATCCCGAAAACATAATGCCAGTGAACCCCAATACCAGTGTTTGGGCATCAGAGACAAAGCTAGTGCCCTTCAATACCAGAACCAAATCCTAAATTGGCATAGCCAGTACCCCTTAGTACCAGTATCTGGCTCCTTAAATACAGACCCCATGCTCCTTAATACCTGAGTCTGAGCCACCAAAAGTAGAAGCTCTCTATTTAAAGTCACAGACAGTGTCACCAAAGATTGAGTAATGAAGTGCCAAAAGGGGCTAAACCCTCAATGTCACATTCTGGGCCCCAAGGACAGAGCCAGTGCCCCTTCAATACTGGAGTAAATCATCAAAAGAAAACAACAGTGCCCCTCAATACCAAAGTCTGAGCTACCAAAAACAGAGATTGTGCTTTCAGCGTCCTTCAATGGTAGAGTATGGCCCACCCAAAAAGACTTTATACTAAAAGCCACAATACCCTCAAATTCAGTTCCAGATTCTGGACCCTCAAATACAAAGCCAATGCCCTTCATTAGCAGAATCTGGCCACTCAGAGACAAAACAAGTGCCCATCTTTGTCAGAATAGACACCTTCTAAGAGAGAGCCAGTGCCCCTCAGCACCAGCATTGGATGTCTGGGCTCTAGGTTTAGGCCCTCAATGCTCAACTCTTCCTTTGGGGTTAGAGTCTGTGCCCCCTGTATTATGGTCTGTGACCCGCTGCCGAGGGCCGAACTCACATCTGAATGCCAATGATAAAGCTAAGTAGCTGACAGGAAAGGGAAGACACAAATTAGGCCTACCTCATGTGCTGCACTTCCCGCATTCATAAAAGTGTCAACAGGACAGACTCCGTGCAGACCCCTATATCTGTGGGGGGATGTGTGCTTGTTATGTAATTATCTGACTGGTATGAAATCTCTCAGAATGTAAAGCCCCCTGTGGTAGGAGGCTGGTGGGCAGACCCAGCTGGGATGCCTGGAAGAACCGGGTGGCGGTTTATTTGTTCCCCGGGCTACGAGAGGGCAAACCGCCCTGGATAAAGAAGGGACCACTGGGGGGGAGCCAGGAGGCTCAAACCCATTGGGGCCCATGGCCACCGCCAGGGGGCACCCCGAGTGTCGTGGAGCCCGGGAAACCTGCAGTTCCTCCACACCTGGACAGGTGGAGGAACAACCTTCCGGGGACACTCGGAGTGCTTCCGGGTGCACGTGCAGCATTTCCACCACACCAGGAAGTGCCGGCAGAAGGTCATCAACGAGCACCTGGAGCACGTCTGGGTGAAAATAAAAGTGACTGCCTTCCTACAGTCTGGGAGCTAGAGTTGGGAGGATGCAACTCCCATGAGCAGAGGAAAGGCGGTCTAAGGACAGTGCGAAGAAGGCCCGTGTTAGGGGTGTTTGGTGCGGGAGCACTGTGTGCTGTGTGGGACTGTGACCCAATAAACGTGTGCTTTTATAAAGTGTTGGCGTCTGTCTGGTGGTGTTCGGACGACTTCTCACACCCCTCATACTAAAGTCCACATACACGTTTGTGTTGCTACAGAGAATTTAAAGATAAACTCTTTTGTCTGTCATTTTCCCTTTGTTTACCGAGCTGGCAAACATTAACTGATGGAATCTCCCCCTGTCTGCCCACCGTGACCCTAAGTGACCCATGGTTTACATGTAATCTGGGTAACTGTACATGAAACAAACAGAAACGGGCCTGGGAAAATTTTCAAAGTACTTAGCAGTGCCCTCCATAATGTTTGGGACAAAGACACATTTTCCTCAATCTGCTCCACAGTTTAAAACTACAAATCCAACAATTCAGACGTCGTGATTCAAAGTGCACATTGCAGACTTTCATTTGTGGGGATTTGCAGACATTTCGTCACACAACACACAACACTGCATAGTCCCCCTATTTCAGGGCACCATAATGTTTGGCATCCCAGGTGTTTGTGATTCCTCAGGTGGGTTTCATGGTTTCATAAGATACCTCGGCTTGCTTCTACCTTTTGGAGTCTGTATTTGCTGTTGTTCAAGATGAGGGCAAGAGCTGTGCCAATGGAGGTCAAAGAAGCCATTATGTAAAACCACTGGAGACATCGGTAGGATGACCAAAATCAACTGTCTGGAATATCATGAAGAAGAAAGAACACACCGGTGAGATCAGTCATCACAAAGGGACTGGTAGGCCAAGGAAGATCTGCACTTCTGATGACAGAAGAATCCTCACTATGGTCAAGAAAAAGCAACAAATTCCTGTCTGACAGATCAGAAACAGACTTCAGGGGGCTGATGTGTGTGTGTCAGAGATGACTATCATCGGAAGACTTCATGAACAGAAACACGAAGGACACACTGCAAGATGGAAACCACAAAAACAGGATGGCAAGAACTGTGCCAATGGAGGTCAAAGAAGCCATTATGGCTGAAGAACGAGAATGAAACCATTGGTGACATCTGTAGGATGACCAAAATCAACTATCTGGAATATCACTGATGTAGGTATTTGTAGGCATTCTAAAGGCCCGCCATGATATTTTTTTCTGTTTCTGCCCACTGAATGAAGTTCACGACCTGGCCACAGGATGTCTATTGACGTGTTCATTTTGCTTGTACTGGACTGCGTGAAACACAACCAAACTAACTGTAAATGAGTGGACACTAGGGGTCGCTGTTGCCCATTCAAACCAAAAAGACAGATACTCAGGACACAAAGTGAAAGCACAAAAAATTATTTTTACCGTATATACTCACATATAAGTCAGGTCTTGAAACCCGAAAAATCGATCATAAAATCAGACCACGACTTACACGTCTGTTCAAAAATGTGACACTTAATTTTTTTTACATTTTCTTGCCTCCTCCAATCTCGCACCAGTTTCTCAGACACATCAAATTTTGTTGCAGCAGTGCAGTTACCAATTTCTTTCTCCACTTCAATGACTTTTAATTTAAAATCAGCTTCATATTTTCTTCTGATTGAAAGCTCCATCGTAGATAAGGGATGCTCTTACGATAAAGGTGTATGAGGGTGTGAGATACACAAAACACAGATCAGTGCAAAGGTCGTTTTGGAATAGTTTGGGTATTACCATGTGGTCACGTAGGCACAATGCATAGGAAAAAAAGGCCATGTGCTCCATGGTGACTCTCTCAGGTTCGTGTTAGCATATCGAAATCTCTTGGAGCAACAGCGTGAGTTTTCCACATTCGACTTATATGAACGACATTATAAAATACCGGAAATTATACGGTAAAATCGAGTCCCGACTTACCCGCGGGAGAACTTAAACTCAAGTATATATGGCAACCCTTTTTCTTCTATAAATAGTGCCCAAAGCACCACAGCCACAATATTACAGGCAAGTAAATCACCAAGCACAGGGGACTGTACTTTCTCCGGTCCTGTTCAGCCTATATACATCGGACTTCCAATAGAACTCAACGTCCTGACACGTGCAAAAGTTCGCTGACGACACTGCTATCGTGGGCTGCATCAGGAGTGGGCAGGAGGAGGAGTATAGGAACCTAATCAAGGACTTTGTTAAATGGTGCGACTCAAACCACCTACAACTGAACACCAGCTAAACCAAAGAGCTGGTGTTGGGTTTTAGGAGGCCCAGACCCCTCATGGACCCTGTGATCATCAAAGGTGACTATGCAGAGGGTGCAGACCTATAAATACCTGGGAGTGCAGCTGGATGATAAACTGGTCTGGACTGCCAATACTGATTCTTTGTGCAAGAGAGGACAGAGCCGACTATACTTCCTTAGAAGGCTGGCGTCCTTCAACATCTGCAATAAGATGCTGCAGATGTTCTATAAGACGGTTGTGGCGAGTGCCCTCTACTACGCGGTGGTGTGCTGGGGAGGCAGCATAAAGAAGAGGGACGTCTCACACCTGGACAGACTGGTGAGGAAGGCAGGCTCTATGGTAGGCATGGAGCTGGACAGTCCGACATCTGTGGCAGAGCAACGGGTGCTGAGCAGACTCCTGTCAATCATGGAGAATCCACTGCATCCACTGAACAGGATCATCTCCAGACAGAGGAGCAGCTTCAGAGACAGACTGCTGTCACCGTCCTGCTCCACTGACAGACTGAGGAGATCGTTCCTCCCACACACTATGTGACTCTTCAGTTCCACCGGGGGGGTAAACGTTAACATTATACAAAGTTATTGTCTGTTATTCCTGCATTGTTATCACTTTTTAATTTAATATTGTTCTTTATCAATATGCTGCTGCTGGAGAATGTAAATTTCCCCTTGGGATTAATAAGGTATCTATCTATCTATCTATCTATCTATCTATCTATCTATCTATCTATCTATCTATCTATCTATCTATCTATCTATCTATCTATCTATCTATCTATCTATCTATCTATCTATCTATCTATCTATCTACACAATTCTCTTTCTCTTTCTCTCTATCTCAATCTATCTATCTTCTCCTCCACACCTCCCAGCAAGCTTTGTCCACCTCCACCAGACTCTGGCTCGCCTGCTGGGTTCTCAGCAGTCCTTTAAATAGTGTCCAACCTGGAAGTACTTCCATCCTTCCGATTACGTGACTTGTCCGCACTTCCGGGTCAAATAGAGAACTTAAGTTTTTCTTCAGCCCACTGGGCTATGTAGAAAATAAGAGTCCAAAGGTCTTCCTGCAGCGTCTTCTGGTGGCACCCACGGTATCCAACAGGGCTGTGAAGACAAACTCCAGATCCCAGGGTGCCCTATGCTCCAGGGAAATTGCTTTCTAGTGTCCTGGGGGAGGCAGTGTCCCAAAGTAGCTGCTTCCACCCCATTCTTTCACTCTTTGGGCGTCCCACAAGGGTTGAGCTGCTGACCATCCATCACACTGGTAACTGAAACACAGGAACACCACTTTCCCTGATTTGGAACATAGCAAATGCACTAGGAGTGTGAAAATGTCTTTACTGTGCATTAACTCTGAACACATGACCAGCCTTACCAGAGGGGGGCACCAAAGCCTCCTGTGTTTAAGATGACCCCCTTAAACTGTGAAATTTAAGCTAACAAAACGAAATGAATGAATGTCATTGGACTGGATAATTAACTTGGAACACAAATGTGTGCAAATCAAAGTTTATTTTACAAAGTGCGACTCACAGCACGTGTGCTAAACAGAGACAAACATGAAATTGCTTCATACAGTAAAAACAAAGCATGCGCACATTGTTTGTGGTATTGTATTTGAAATAAATCACTTCATGCAAATCACAATAGATGTGACAAGAGTGCACAGAAAAACAAGGAGGGCATCACCACTGAATGGTGACATGGACGTCACTCAAACTGACATATTATAATGATGTTCACTTCACAGTTAATATCGTTCCAAATTCCCTCAGAGTTTATGATGGTGCAGTCTTCGTTCCCATTAAAATTGTTGGGCTCTCCTGATTTCCACTTAGTAAATGTCACCGGCTTCCCATTGACATCCTCAAATTTGCCCTCCGTCTTCCTGTCATTAATCCCGATGAACGCATATTCACCCGTTTTGAGACAGGAAGCAATGGCATTGTTCTCCTCCTCGTTGGCTGCCATCGCGATTTGCCCACCTGCTTCGGCACACAGTCTTAACCCGCCTTCAAATGTCCCCTTACTGTTTCTCGTTGCAAAGCTCTTTTGTCCGTAGCTCTTCCAAGTGGTGAGGAGGAAACCTGAAAACATACCAGAAGACTGAATTAGGCCGCCAAATTGCAGATTTATAAAAAGCTGTTTTTCCATCAGGTCGGTGTGCTGAAAAATGAAATTAAATACGATGGTTTTTGTGAGGTTATAAATTGTATGAGGGGGCGTCAAGCTAAAGTTAGAAAATGGGATTTATTAGAAAATGGAACGAACCTTCAGAAAACTGATGCTGTCATTTCTCAATGTCGTCTCCGCCCTTCTCAATAACCTGGAAGTGCTGGGATTCCAACAGAATAAAAGGTTTTATCTCGTTCTCACCACCATTTGTGTACCACTTTCTTCACATCGTCATCTGTCTTGAATCGACGACCACCCAGATGTTTTTTTAGGTGGAAATCACATGGTGCCAAATCTGGAGAATAAAGAGGATCTGGCACCACCTGAAACTTCAGTTTCTCCAGACAAGCCTTGGTGTTCTTAGCAGTGTGTGTCATTGTCTTGCAGCAAAGGGACACTTTGAGACAGCACTCCCCTTGGATCGAATAGCATAGGGGTGTCCAGCAAGTCACAGTAACTGTAGTACCCCTCAGCATGGACTGTTCGACAATTACTCAGGTGCCCGAGTAGTTGCGAAGACAAATCCTTTTATTCTGCTGGCACTTCCAGGCAGGTGGCGCAAGTGCATTGAGAAGGGTGGAGACTCCATTGCGAAATGACGTGATCAGTTTTGTTAAGGTTCATTCCATTTTCCACTTTAGCTTGATCCCCCTTCGTATTAAGAGCAGGTTGTTTGGAAAGACAACAGGAAGGAGTCCACGTGGGGACAAAGGGACATGGTGGTGGAACAGAGATAAAGGCAAAGGAGGAGGCAAGGAAGATGTAGTACCAGTCAGGCAGGGAGGAAGATCAAGAAATGTATTGGCAGACAAACAAGGAGGCAAAGAGGGCAGTGGCAAGAGCTCAGGGACAGGCTTTGGAGGAGGTGAATGAAAAACTGAAGACAAAAGAGGGAGAGAGAAGGAGGTGCAGAAGAGTGAAGACGAGGAACACGACTGGGAAGGAACAGATAAAGCAAATGAAAGATGAGCCTAACATGAGAATGAAGGATCAAGAATAGATGGAAGAGGTTGAGATGGACGGCCGACACATCCAAGGCGCTAGATGGTGTCTTCCCTGCAGCATTGAGGTTCCCCGGATTCCCGCAGGGCACCATGGGAGATGGAGTTCAGCTTCACAGCTCTGCTGGGTGCCGTGGGTGCCATTGTCTGACAATGCAGGGAGACACGGAGATTTTTATTTTCCCTATATCCCGGAAGTACTCCCAAGTCACAGGGATGGAAGAACAGAAGTACTTCCAGGCTGAAGAAAAATGCAAGTCTTCATCTGACTCTGAATTTCTATTAAATCACATGGACAGAAGGACAGGAGCACTTCCGGGTCAAGGACTATTCAAAGGACTATGAGAGACCCAGCAAAGAAAGCCGGAGTTGGGAGGGAGTGTGACAGAGCTGCTGGGAGGAGAGGAGGAGAATTATTGTGGTTAATAGTATGCATTTATTATAGTTATTGCTTGTTTATGGTGGTGGAGGTGCTTTATGGCACTTTGAAGAAGAAAATAAAAATACTTCTGGGTGCTTTTAAACCAGTGTCTGCATCTGTCTGTTGGGTTTCACGGGGCAACAGCGCCCTCAAGCGTCCATTCATTGACAAGGTACATTGAAAAGATGTCGAGTGAAGAAAATCCAAGGGCGGTATTTGGGGATGGAGTACGACATTCAGCATTGGTAGCAAGAATTAGGAGGGAGGAAGTAAAGGAGGCACAGAAAAGAATGAAAAATGGTAAGGCTACGGGACGGGATGAAATACCAGTAGAAGTGGAGAAGAGTTTAGGAGAAGAGGGCGGAGAGGTGCTGTGGAATCTAAAACAGCAAATTTATGAACAGTAGAGAATACCAACGGTGTAAGTGTATTTGCTAGTTATTAAGTTGTATTAAATGTTTGCCTATAAATTAGTGCATAGTCTACGGGAGGTTCTTATAACCCCCACAAGCTGAATTGCATTGGCATATTCAAACTATTTGTTGCCCCTCTGACCATAGAGTAGTCTCAGTTAGTGAGCTGCCTTGCATTGTGCCAGGCATGGAGGGCACACAGTTTCAAACCGGGCCTTAGCGTACTCAGTTGTATGTGCAGAACCATACGTTTAGAACGTACAGAATGTGAAGCAGAGCACGGAGAAATAACTCATCCTTACAGTAAGCATGGAAACAATTGAAGTTTAACAAGAAGAAACATTTTTCCTTTTATTCTACGTATGTAACAACTTTTCTCTATTCTTGTGTGGATGGTTTGATTTGAATTTTCACGGAGCCATTTTAAAATTAACCTTTTTGGCTTTGAGTGATTGCTTTTGGTACGTGTTTGGCTCATGCTTGATCCTACGTTACTTATCAGCAGCTATTTATAAAGAGCTGGGTAATAATTAGGACTGTGGAAACTACTCGTATAGAGGGATAAAGCTGAAGTCACACACGATGAAAGTTTGGGAAAGGGTTTTAGAATGAAGGCTTAGGGAAGAGACCACCATAAGAGGGGGAGCAGTTTGGTTTTATGCCAGGGAGAGGAACAACTGATGCAGTCTTTGCAGTGAGCCAACTCATAGACAAGCATCAAGAAAAGCAGAAAGGTCTGCATATGATTGTCATTGATTTTGTGAAGGCGCTGCATCACAAGGTCTGGAGGTGCACAAGAGAGAAAGGACGAAAAGAGAAGTGTGAGGATTGTAGGAGTGAAGACATGAGTTAAGAGCAGTGTTGGGGTAACAGACAAGATCCCAGTTCGAGTTGCACCAGGGGTCTTCTTGAAGTCCTGACCTTTTTGATCTGTTTATGGATGTGTTGAGTTGTGGCATAAAAGAGCAATCCCCGCAAGTGCAGGCTTTGTGTGGATGACATTGTGTTGTGTAGCACCAGAAAGGAGGAAGTGGAAAGGAAGCCTGAGGAATAGAGGAAGGATTTGGAAGACAGAGGGTTGAAGATAAATAGGAAGATTTGAGATTTAATGATGATCAGGATTCAGAAGTTAGCCTGCATGGAGAGCCATTGAAAAGAGTTGAGAAGTTTAAATATTTAGGATCAGAGGTAGCCCAAGATGGAGAATTTGATGAAGAGATAACCCACAGAGTGCAGTGTGGGTGGAACAATTGGAAGAAGGTATCAGGAGTATTGTGCTAAAAAGAATTCAGGTGAAGGTTAAAGGTCAGGTTTCTAAGACAGTAGAGAGACCAGAAATGATGTATGGAGCTGAAATGTGGACAGTCAAGGGAGCGCAGGAGAAGAAGTTGGATGTGGCAGAATGAAAATATGGAGAGGGATGTGTGGAGTTACAAAAAAGAACAGAATAAGAAATTAGACAAAAGTGGGAGAGATATCTAAGAAAGTACAGGAAAGTAGGCAGAAGTGGTATGGACACGTGATGATGAGACACAAGGAGTTTGTGGTCAAAAGAAGAATGGGAATTGAAGTCCAGGGGAAGAGACAGAGAGGGAGACCAAAGCAGAGGTGGATGGATAAAGTCAAAGGAGATCTGAAGGAAAAGGGTCTGAACTGGCAAGGAGACGCAGGACCAAGGATTGGGAAAAGATGAAGAGGAAAAACAATAAAAAAGTTCTTGTAAGGCTCTGGCTGACTGTGTCCCTAATTTTAATTAAGCAGATGTATAAACGTTATATGGGCTGGAGACGGTGGCACTGACCAGAAAGCAGGAGACAGAGTTGGAGGTGGCAGAGTTAAAGATACTGAGATTTGCATTGGGTGTGATGAGGATGGACAGGATTAGAAATGAGGACTTTAGAGGGTCAGCTCAGGTTGGACAGTTGGGAGACAAAGTCAGAGAGGTGAGATTGCGTTGATTTGTGCAGAGAGATGCTGAGTATATTGGGAGAAGGGTGCTAAGGATAGAACTGCCAGGGAAGAGGAGTAGAGGAAGGCCTAAGAGAAGGTTTATGGATGTGGTGAGAGGGGACATGCAGGTGATGGGTGTGACAGAGCAAGATGACGAGGACAGAAAGATATGGAAAAAGATGATCCGCTGTGGCAACCCCTAACAGGAGCAGCCGAAAGAAGAAGAAGATAAATGTCATTCAAGTCTCTGTGTGTGTGTGTGTGTGTGTGTGTGTGTGTGCATCAGAGGCCCCAGCGATGGATTGGTGTCTTGTCCAGGGCTGCTTCCGACTTTACACTTAGCATCTGTGAGCATAAATTGGATAAAATGAGTTTAAAAATGTTTAGCAATGTGAACATCAGTTCACATTATGAAGCCCTACTACATCCCAGATCTAGTCTGGGATGTTCAAATCCTGCACCAGATCATTGTCTGTTGTGACTGGTGGGCAGACTATGAGAGATAACTCATAGAAATGGTTGGGACACCTTGAGTACCACCCAATTACCGCTTCAAAACAACCATATGTGAACTATGCAAATGAACCTCATACATATGTAATCAAGGCGCTGCAGTCATCCATTGGCTGGTAGAGCAGCTCCCACCTGATGCATCCAGACATCGCCACTTTCATTTGAGGGGATCCTATGGTGTGCTCCACACTGCACTGATGTCATGTTTCCACCAGGGTTCCCCACCTGGCTGGGGAATAAAGTCTTGTTTCGTGTCTGGACGACACACCCAGTCACTGAAGGTTACATTTCATGGCGTGGTGATTATGTTCTTCCTGGTTCTAGTTCTCCATCCATCCATCCATTTTCCAACCCGCTGAATCTGAACACAGGGTCACGGGGGTCTGCTGGAGCCAATCCCAGCCAACACAGGGCACAAGGCAGGGAACCAGTCCCGGGCAGGGTGCCAACCCACCGCAGGACACACACAAACACACCCACACACCAAGCACACACTAGGGCCAATCCAGAATTGCCAATCCACCTAACCAGCATGTCTTTGGACTGTGGGAGGAAACCGGAGCGCCCGGAGGTAACCCACGCAGACACAGGGAGAACATGCAAACTCCACGCAGGGAGGACCCGGGAAGTGAACCCAGGTCCCCAGATCTCCCAACTGCGAGGCAGCAGTGCTACCCACTGCGCCACCGTGCCGCCCCTCTAGTTCTCTAAATTCATTACTTTTACTTTGAACTGATGACTTGTTAAAGCGTTTCATGGCCAATGTCAACCACAATAACCACTCTCTGTCTGATATCACTTTGACAGACCACATGTTCATGGGGTGTGTAAGCACTAAGATAACCACATGTTCAAGAGCTTTACTTCTATGCATGTGGAAAGTTGAGAAAATGGCCAGTTTACCATTCAAGTTTCCTTCTTTTCATATTTACAGAGATCAAAAATTCAAATCCAGAACAAAACAGAAGAACTTTCAGTTTCAACATACAGTTATAATAACATATAAAATTGGCAATAATCCTTCTTGTACCTTAAATCACAAGAATGAAATCACACTACCCTGCACTCTGAACTGGAACTTTATTGGAGTTTACTGTATATGTGTTGTAATCTGAGGGCTTTGGTGATGGCAATTTTCAGATGATCCAGGGGTTGGCGCTGTGTGATAACTGCCTCTCTTTCCCTCCTGCTGCAGAAAGGAAGATTGACAGCTCCCATCCTCCAACATCACTTCCTGGGTCCGCCCATCTGGACCCACCTCTTCCTGCCAGCTTAAGTCACAATCGCAGGAACTGCCTTCTTGTCAGTCACCTAAGAGGACTCTGTTCTTGGGAGAGCTTTCTCTGCATTTAACATGCGTTTTATTTATTTATTTATTTGTTTGTTTGTTTGTTATTTTATTTTATTTTTTATTCAATTAGTTAAACAGGGTTTGCTGCAAGGTGCCCCCAAACCCTGATTTTGTCTTGTCTTGTTCTTTCAATGTGAAAAAGTCGGGTAACTTCCAAATCTAACAGGAACTGCTAAGGATGTACTTAAAAAGTTGGAAATGGTAGAGAGAGAAGTGCTGCTGAGATTAAGTAGGCTGAAATCTAAAATGTTACCAGGGCCAGATAACATTTATCAAAGAGTGCTTAAGGAACTTTGTGAGCGCCGATATAAAATAATGGCACATAATTTTTTTCAAGTTTCTGCACACTGGGGAAATTCCTAAAGTCTGGAGGCTACAAAATATTATCCAGTTGTAGGAAAAGGGTGATGAGGTATCACAAGTAAATTAATGGAAAGAAATTAAGGATGAGAAGATCAAGCAGATACTCAACATGGTGTCCCTCAGGCGTTAGAGCTGGGGCTACTACTCACTTTAATATGCATAAATGATCTGATAAGAACGTCAGTCAATAAGATGGTTAAGTTTACAGATGAAACCGAGATAGTTTGATTGGCAGATAATCTGAAATCCGTTAAATCATCGCAGAGGGACTTGGACAGCAGACAGGCTTGGGCAGATTTGTGGCAGATAAAATTTAATGTCACTAAATGTAAATTGTTACATGTGCATGTAAAAATGTGAGGTTTGAATACACAATGGGAGGTCTGAAAATTGAAAGTACTCCTTATGAGAAGAATCGTCACTGTCTACATCCAGTTTGCATACAGAAGTGATCAAGAAGGCTAATAGGATGTTAAGTTATTTAGCGCCTGCAAGGTAAAAGTCAAGGGAGGTTATGTTTAAGTTTTGTAACACATTAGTGAGGCGTCACATGTAGCATTATGTTCAGTATTGGTTTCTGTATTACAAAAAAGACATAGCAGCACTAGGGAAAGTCTAGAGGAGAGCGACTAGGCTGATTCTTCACCAAGAAGCGCAGTGCTGGCAGCATCAGAGTGTGGGGATGCTTCTCTGCAGCAGGTCCTAAAGGCTCTAAGGGGAAAAAATAAATGCAGTAAAATATGGGAGAATCCCGGAAGAAATTCTGATTCAGTTTGCAAGAAACCTGTGCCCTGAGAGACGGTTCGTTTTTTAGTGAGACAATGACATTTTCAATACTGTCGCAACTTTATTGGAATTGGTATTGTTCATTGTTTGCAAAAATTGCTTTGAAAATAAGAACATATTACTTTCAGTTTTTAGGACACACTTACCCAATATGTCTCTTAAAGGTTTAGCATATAAGGAATGCAGAAGTTTTGAGGTAAGATAAGTTCTTCTAGCTAATTATGGCTCTGAAGAGGGGTGATCTGGGGCAAATTGATTAGCACAGGCAAATAAGAATCTCACTGTGTTCTGTATATGTTACAATAATGACCGTTATCTATCTATCTATCTATCTATCTATCTATCTATCTATCTATCTATCTATCTATCTATCTATCTATCTATCTGTTATATAGTGCCTTCCACATCTTTCTATGTATCTATCTGTTACAGTACATCTGGAAAGTATTCACCGTGCATAACTTTTTCCACATTTTGTTATGTTGCAGCCTTATTCCAAAATGGATTAAATTCATTTTTTTCCTCAGAATTCTACACACAACACTCCATAATAACAACGTGAAAAAAGATTTTTGTAAATTTATTAAAAATAAAAAACTTGAGAAAGCACATGTACAGTAAGTATTCACAGCCTTTGCCATGAAGGTCAAAATTGAGCTCAGGTGCATCCTGTGTCCCCTGATCATCCTTGAGATGTTTCTGCAGCTTAATTGGAGTCCACCTGTGGTAAAGACTGGACATGATTTGGAAAGGCACACACCTGTCTATAGAAGGTCCCACAGTTGACAGTTCATGTCAGAGCACAAACCAAGCATGAAGTCAAAGGAACTGTCTGTAGACCTCCGAGACAGGATTGTCTCGAGGCACATATCTGGGGAAGGTTACAGAAAAATGTCTGCTGCTTGGAAGGTCCCAAAGAGCACAGTGGCCTCCATCATCCGTAAGTGGAAGAAGTTTGAAACCACCAGGACTCTTCCTTGAGCTGGCCGGCCATCTAAACTGAGCGATCAGGGGAGAAGAAGCAGAAGAAGAACCCGATGGTCACTCTGTCAGAGCTCCAGAGGTCCTCTGTGGGGAGAGGAGAACCTTCCAGAAGGACAACCATCTCTGCAGCAATCCACCAATTAGGCCTGTATGGTAGAGTGGCCAGACGGAAGCCACTCCTTAGTAAAAGGCACATGGCAGCCCGCCTGGAGTTTGCCAAAAGGCACCTGATGGACTCTCAGACCATGAGAAAGAAAATTCTCTGGTCTGATGAGACAAAGATTGAACTCTTTGGTGTGAATGCCAGGCGTCACGTTTGGAGGACACCAGGCACCGCTCATCACCAAGCCAATACCATCCCTACAGTGAAGCATGGTGGTGGCAGCATCATGCTGTGGGGATGTTTTTCAGCGGCAGGGACTGGGAGACTAGTCAGGATAAAGGGAAAGATGACTGCAGCAATGTACAGAGACATCCTGGATGAAAACCTGCTCCAGAGCGCTCTTGACCTCAGACTGGGGCGACGGTTCATCTTTCAGCAGGACAACGAACCTAAGCACACAGCCAAGATATCAAAGGAGTGGCTTCAGGACAACTCTGTGAATGTCCTTGAGTGGCCCAGAGCCCAGACTTGAATCCGATTGAACATCTCTGGAGAGATCTTAAAATGGCTGTGCACCGACGCTTCCCATCCAACCTGATGGAGCTTGAGAGGTGCTGCAAAGAGGAATGGGCGAAACTGGCCAAGGATAGGTGTGCCAAGCTTGTGGCATCATATTCTAAAAGACTTGAGGCTGGAATTGCTGCCAAAGGGGCATCGACAAAGTATTGAGCAAAGGCTGTGAATACTTATGTACATGGGATTTCTCAGTTTTTTTATTTTTAATAAATTTGCAAAAACCTCAAGTAAACTTTTTTCACATTGTCATTATGGGGTGTAGTGTGTAGAATTCTTTGGAAAAGAATGAATTTAATCCATTTTGGAATAAGGCTGTAACATAAGAAAATGTGGAAAAGGTGATGCGCTGTGAATACTTTCCAGATGCACTGTATATAGTGCCTTCCACATCTATCTATCTATAAAGCACCTTTCATATCTATCTATCTATCTATCTATCTATCTATCTATCTATCTATCTATCTATCTATCTATCTATCTATCTATCTATCTATAGTATAGCACCTTTCATATCTATCTATCTATCTATCTGTTATATAGTGCCTTCCACATCTTTGTATTTATCTATCTATTATATAGTGCCTTACACATCTATCTGTCTATCTATTGTCTTCTTAGTTATGACAGTAATTTATGATATAGTACATTTTATATCTATCTGTTCTATATAGTGCCTTTCATTATCTATGTATCTATTTTTACTTTATATAGTTCACTTTATATCCATCTACCTACCTATATATCTGTCCTATATCTATGTGTATGTTTTCATTTCATAGAGTGCCTGCCATATTTCACTATTTCATTTTATATAGCACTGTACATATAGTGCCTTTCCGTATCTATGTATCTATTTTACTTTATATAGTGCCTTTCTTATCTGTTTCTTCATTTGCTCCACTTCACGGGTCTTTCTGTCTCACTTTGCTTTTTTCCATTCAGAGGTATTAAGAAGCTGAAGATGGTGGCACCAACATTGGCCTCAACTGAAGAAGAGGTCAGCCCATCTCAGGACCCTCGCATAGAAGAGGAGATCCAGTTCAGTCTCACCAGTTATCCCAACCACATATTTGACCTCATATTAAACATGGCGATGATCTGCCTTACAAGTTGAAGTTTTCCATCTGTTCCTCTGGTGGTCATCTTAATCCTTTGCTTCATTGTGGTTTTGACATTTTTAGGAAAGATTCACATTCTGAGACAGAAATCTGAAATTGAAGGATGAATCCCACACAAAAATGAAGACACCCTATAAGCCTGCCCTGGTGTTCCCCGCTGTCCAGATTATTAAACCCGCGAGAAGCCAATAACAAGTAAGAACAGCTTTATTTTAACTATTTTTTACAGCAGAACTTGTGATGAAATGCCGACTGGCACACTTACGTTTTTCAAGTTTGGAGAGGCTGACTTTCATTGCCCTCAGTTCTCCTTCCAGCTCTGCGATGCGCCTCACATCAGCCGGTTGCCCTAAAATGAACAAAGTGAAGTGATGACCCCCTGGGGCACAGCAAGCATGAAGGCAACTTTCACTCAATACCCTAAATCCAAGCAAAATAAATAAATAAATAAATAAAATTCACTGCATGTCAATAATGTTTTTATACAGTGGATTCATAAAGTATTCTGACCTCTTCTCTTCTGCACAATTTACTGTTGGTAGATTTAATATTAAATTGATAAATTGGCAATTTTTACCCATCAATCTACTCTCAATAACCCAGAATGACAAAGTGAAAATGTGTTTTCAGAAAGGTTTCAGATTTATCAAAAATCAAAAACTGAACTCTCTCAAGTTCCATCAGATTGGACGGGCAGCATCTGTAAACGGCCATCATCAAGAGCCTCCACACATGCTCTACGTGACTTGACAAGAAAGCGTAACTCATATTAAACATGGTGATGATCTGCCTTGTAAGTTGAAGTTTTCCATCTACTCATCTAGGGGTTATATTAATCCTTTGCTTCATTGTGTTTTTGACATTTTTAGAAAACATTCACATTCTCCCATTGCACTGTGAGTCCATGTTGCTGGGAAGCAGTTGCCAGAAGTCGCACGTCATGACATCTCTAGTGCAACGTTTTAAATAGCCACCATGACGCAGTTGTGACAGTAAGCTGATTCGATTTAAAAGATCAACTGGGATAGTAGACAAAACACATAAGAAAAGGTCAGGACTGGGAGATCAAGAAAACCAGAGGGTCAAAACCAAAGCTTCTTCTTCTTTCGGCTGCTCCCATTAGGGGTGGCCACAGCGGATCATTTTGTTCCATCTCTTGCTGTCCTCATCATCTTGCTCTGTTACCCCCATCAACTGCATGTCCTCTCTCACCACATCCAATAACCTTCTCTTAGGCCTTCCTTTTCTCCTCTTGCCTGGCAGCTCTATCCTTAGCACCCTTCTCCCATTATACCCAGCATCTCTCTGCACAAACCAACGCAATCTCACCTCTCTGACTTTGTCTACCAACCGTCCAATCTGAGCTGACCCTCTAATGTACCTGTTTCTACATCAGAGATCAAAAATTCTTTATAAAGGCACAAAGCAAGATTTGTTATCCGCAGCTCGGATGACAATACAGTAAATCGGGAGAACTTGTAACCCTATCATTGCAATTAATTGTGGGTCATGACCCCGGAGGACAACCCCCCCCCAGTGATGGGAAAGCTACCTAGACAATGGAATAAAACATGGCGGCCTGAGATGAATCAAAATCCAAAATATATAACAGACATCTTTTGCTCACAAGGCAGAGTTTTCACAATTTCTCCCTCTTGTGAGGCACATGTTGATATTTTGTGTTCATAAGAATTACTTCTAAACACTCTGAAATCTATTATGTTGTGTCATTAATGTTATTAATTTTGGACAGTAGGTGGCAGTGTAGGAAATGATATATAAAGAAATGGGTAAGGGATAAGAGGAGAGTTCTTAGAGAGAGAGTGATGAGATGGAGATGTTGTTGTAATAAAGAATGTATTTGGAAATTGCAACCTGGAGATTTCTTTATGGGATGGTGTTTTCCTCTAGGGGGGGTTAGCTCCATGGTTGGGATAAGTTCTTTTGTAATTGTGGCGTCTTAAGTAATCCGACACTATATAGATATAATAAGAAGGTGGGAGCGGAGGATGCCATCATCTATATGCTACATCGATCCCTCTCCCACTTGGAGAGAGGCAGTGGTGCTATAAGAATTATGTTTCTGGACTTCTCTAGCGCCTTCAACACCATCCAACCTCTGCTCCTTAGGGACAAGCTGACAGAGATGGGCGTAGATTCATACCTGGTGGCATGGATCGTGGACTATCTTACAGACAGACGTCAGTATGTGCATCTTGGGAACTGCAGGTCTGACATTGTGGTCAGCAACACAGGAGTGCCGCAGGGGACTGTACTTTCTCCGGTCCTGTTCAGCCTATATACATCGGACTTCCAATGCAACTTGGAGTCCTACCACGTGCAAAAGTTCGCTGACAACACTGCTATCATGGGCTGCAGGAATGGGCTGGAGGAGGAGTATAGGAACCTAATCAAGGACTTTGTTAAATGGTGCGACTCAAACCACCTACAACTGAACACCAGCAAAACCAAGGAGCTGGTGGTGGATTTTAGGAGGACCAGGCCCCTCATGGACCCCGTGATTATCAGAGGTGATTGTGTGCAGAGGGTACAGACCTATAAATACCTGGGAGTGCAGCTGGATGATAAATTGGACTGGACTGCCAATACTGATGATCTGTGCAAGAAAGGACAGAGCCGACTATACTTCCTTAGAAGGCTGGCGTCCTTCAACATCTGCAATAAGATGCTGCAGATGTTCTATCAGACGGTTGTGACGAATGCCCTCTTCTACGTTGTGGTGTGCTGGGGAGGCAGTATAAAGAAGAGGGACGCCTCACGCCTGGACAAACTGGTGAGGAAGGCAGGCTCTATTGTAGGCACGGAGCTGGACAGTTTGACATCCGTGGCAGAGCGATGGGCGCTGAGCAGACTCCTGTCAATTATGGAGAATCCACTGCATCCACTAAACAGGATCATCTCCAGACAGAGGAGCAGCTTCAGCAACAGACTGCTGTCACCGTCCTGCTCCACTGACAGACTGAGGAGATCGTTCCTCCCCACACTATGCGACTCTTCAGTTCCACTCGGGGGGATAAACGTTAACATTATACAAAGTTATTGTCTTTTATACCTGCATTTTTTATCACTCTTTATTTTAATATTGTTTTTATCAGTATGCTGCTGCTGGAGTATGTGAATTTCCCCTTGGGATTAATAAAGTATCTATCTATCTATCTATCTATCTATCTATCTATCTATCTATCTATCTATCTATCTATCTATCTATCTATCTATCTATCTAATATTAAAAGGAAATACCCCTCCCATAGTGATACGGAAATAAGAAATCACATAAGAGAAAATAACTTAGCTTTCTTTAATGACGATTTACGCGGCATAATGGATGAGGAAGCCATAGCAAGACTATTATCGAAGTGAGATCTCGATGTATACAGTCTGCCATTTTCGTTGCTGCGCTGGAAGGATTTTCAGGATCAGATGACGTTATCTCCCATCTCTCTGTCGGCTTCAAAGGTGTGTCAGGAAATGTTCCAAGGCTTTTTACTCTTTCTCCATGTGCAGGCCCTCACTTAGGTAAATCATGCCATTCCAAACAAGGCAAAGAGAGACATGCTGACTCTAACACACAGAAATAGTGCACGTTGCCCATTTGTCTCTGTCTATCTAGTCCTATGCTTGGCCTAGCAGTTCTAAATGCTGAGCCCCTTTGTACTAAATCTGGCTCAGCTGTTCATGTAGAAAGAAAAGAAAAACAGATTTAAAATATTTGTACAGAGCACAGTGACACATATAAACTTATTACAGACGGATATAACTAATCAATATAACAAAATCTCTTCAGTGATTTTTTTTTGTACAACGGTACAAGAAAACCCCCACATATGATATACCATTAAACTCGTCTGGATGTCTGGTTTATGCAAGATGTTTTCTGGGGTTCCCTCTATTTGTAGCTCTCCAGACACCAAAAAACCCCAAGTTTTAGGCCATTTTTAGACCATATTTTGTGTTGGAAATTAACCCTTGTGATAAACCAGTGGGTGTCTTCAGTAAAATCGATTAGATGGGCGTGAATTGCATGACACATCGACCGACCCCGGGGTTCACCCCCTGTTGAGATACGAGGTGTCAAAGTTACTCCTTTTCATAAAACATCGAAAAAATGGGGATTGGTAATATAGGCAAGTGTAATGTCGTTTATGCGATTTCGAGGTTGCTGATCCCGGATATGATAATATATTTGATATTTGGTTCCTTAATGTTGGTCCTAGCACTCTAAGAGTCACTCCTAGAAGATTACAAATGACAAATTTCAAGGATAAGCATGTGTGGTATCGTTTTAGACTATTTCAAGGTCAGGGATTATGAATATGTTGTTAATTTTGATTTTTGATCCTTTCCTAGGAATATAGTCCCCCCAGTGAGAGGGTGAAATAAAGACAAATTTCTTTTATAATTGTAACCTGGGTCAGGTTTCAAAAGGAATATATATAACTGCGAGTTTTGTGAAAATAAAGTTTATTGAAGTTGAGTATATATGTAGGTGTCCTTGGATTGGTTGGAGAGAGAGACGCCGTTGTTAGATAGTTAAACAAGAGATGTAAGATAGTTCGGAGAGTCAAGGTACGAAAAGGAGAAGACGGGAGTGGTGAGAAAGAAAGAGAAGAAAAAAGAGTTTCAGGCAAAACGTCGAAACCAGAAGAAAGAGAGTTTCAGGCAAAACACCGAAACCAGAAGAGGGAGAGTTTTAGGCAACACGCCGAAACAAGACGGAGAAAGGACTAGAAGAAGGACTGTGCAGGCAAAACGCCTTAACAAGAAGGAGAAAGAACTAGAAGGAGTGACTGTTGAGGCAGCACGCTGAAAACAAGACAGAAAGAAGGGGAGAGAAAGTCGGAGTTGAGGCAGCACGCCGAAACAAGACGAAACGAAAGAAAGAGAGTCGCCGTTGAAGCAGTACGCCGAAGCAAGACTGACAGAACGAAAGAGAAAAGAGAGGTGCTGTGGAGGCAAAACGCCGATACAAGACAGAGAGAAAGAAAGAAGGACTAAAGGCAGAAATGGTGATCAGTGAGTAAAGAGGGTGGTTGAGAAAGAGGAAGAAGGAAGAATATACAAAACAAGGTCGGTGTGTTTTTTTTTTGTTTATTTGTTTTAAAGTGGCTTGAGTAACTTTCAAGTGAAGGGGCCAGTTTCTGTTTTTTTGTTTGTTTGGCCACTACGCACCCGAGCTACATTTGGGGCCCCCAACTGAGTGAGTACTATTCATTGACTGACTGTGGAAATAAGTCCGGGTGAGCTCACCAATAGTTTCGGACCCATTATATATATAAATATATATATGGTTATAAATAAGTTATTGCTTGTGTTTTATGTATAGTGTATAGGGATGGGAATTGATAAGATTTTCACGATTCCGATTCCATTTTCGATTCTGTTTAACAATTCGATTCTTTATCGATTCTCCTATCGATTCTTATTTTTAAAAAAGGATAACACACAGGTCAATTAACTTAGAACTTTGTTTTATATCTTATCTTTGAACAAGATAGAAATTTAGGAGTAGCATGACCTTACAAACCCAACAGTGAGATCTTAAGAGATCCACAGCCTACGGCTCCTCGATGGGGTGCCACGGGGTCCCCAGAAAAAAATGTGTAAATGTAAAATAATAATAAAATAAATATTCTTCTGTAGCAATAACAAAGTATAACATAAATTATTCTGTGGCAATTACACAAGAATGTCCAGTAACATTTACACTCTCCTTTTTAAAAGTATATGAGCTGAGCACTCAAAAATAAAACTACATCAGCCAGCAACAAATACAATCAACTCAAGTCCAATGGAACTGTGCACTGTGCAATTCTGCAACCATCAACTATTTTGACAGCTACATCCATGTTGGCCGCATTATCAACAGTGGCTGCCACAACCTTGTCTTTGATACCATACTCCTCCAAGATCTCATCGGTCTCCTCTGCTACAGCTGTCCCTGTCTGTGCCTGGTACACTGGTTTGGTTTTGAGGACTTTTTCTTGAGCCTGGTCATTCCTGACATAATGCAGCATTACTGTGAGGTAATGATCTTGACTAAAACTTGCCCATCCATCTGCAGTGACGGCCGCCTTCAACACATGTTTCAGCTCAGAAATGGAAACGGATGAAACATCTGGTAAGAGGAGAACACACAAATTTGACATTCCCTGACTTAGCCTACAATTAAACACATTCACTTACCGAAAATCGGGGGCATCTACTGTTGCAAATGGGTGCAAGCCTTTTACCACAAACTTAGTCACTGCTCGGTGACATTCGTCTATCCTGGCCCGTGTCATTTTACTTTTCCCCACCTCTGTGAAAGGAGAAGCTACCGGTAGACTGCAGCGAGAACTGCCAGCATCTGAGACAGCCAGACTCTGTCTGTCTCTCTCGTCATGGTCATCTAAATGCAATGCACAGTAATAGCAGGTTTTGCAATAAGGCAAATTGCGCTAACATAATATGCAATGTTAGTTGATTAGTTACCTGCCGTATTAACGGGAGAGGACCTGCAAACGTTACCGCTGCTGCTGGGTTGAGATTCACTAGTCCGGAGCGGATCAAAAACACAACATTCATTTAAGGTTATCGCGTGTTTTGTGTGCAAATGCTTTTGCATATTCGTAGTGTTTCCTCCCTTTGATGAAATATCTACTTTGCAAGTATTGCAAGTTGCCCTGTTGTCATCCTTTCTCGTAAAGTATAACCAAACTTTTGAGCATTTGTGCCGCTTAGGCGCCATGTTTCCTGCTGGGTAAATGACGCTACGCAACGCGGTGACGTCATTCGAGGCGACTGGAATCGATAGGGGAATCGTTTGCAAAAATGGCAAACAATTCCAAGGAATTGAAACAGTGGGAACTGGTTCTCAACAAGAACCGGTTTTCGATTCCCATCCCTAATAGTGCATATATTGTAACTTATCAATTTCAAAAAAACTGTTCACTTTCAATTTAGTAAAGAAAGGTTCTATTTATATATTTGAGTAACTGATTTGATTATTGACTACAAGGCTGAAGGTGGGCGATAGTGTACCTTCATGCAATAGAGGTGGCGACACCATTATAAAAGAGCTCAGGGCCTTGCATACCGATAATGGAAGGGTGGTGCAAGGGGGTTACATAATGAAGAATGTTTAGACTTTAAATAATTGAATTGAAGCACACATTTTAATATTTCAAATGTCTGATTCAACCATTCTTGTTTATTACGTACTTCTGACTCATAAAGTAACTCATTACATTTCTTATAAATACCCCAAATTATGGTGGCTTATGCTAAGTCTGACTTTTTGAGCTTTAAAATTCCACTTTGTCAAATTTTGAGCCTAGCCAGGCTGAAAGGCCTACGGTTAGTAGTTGGGATAAGCTGGGCTGGGTGAGCCACTTCTGGGTTGGTCAGTGAAAGTCCTGGCCTACTTTTATGGGTCTTATAGATGATTTTACATCTTTTCTGCTATGTTTGTGACTTCAGTTCCCAATAGTAATAAATCCACAGCTAGTTCCCTAATACTTTGCAGGATCTTTGTCACCATTCCTGATACGTCAGTGTACTTTCAGATTCTTTAAGAGAGAACCAGAGGATAGATGTTTAAACGGAAAAGAGTCAAAACAAGCAACAAAGCGAAAACAAGAGACAAAAATCAGAGTTAAAAATTCAAGAACAAATGCAAGTCAAAAGGTATGTTCAGAGTAAAAAGCTCTTTGAAAGGGTCGACTTGAAAATTGGTTTTGAATCTGCAAAAAAGTGAAATCCTGGGCATCCCTTCAACTAATTGCATCATTACCCAAAGGTCATAACCTTAGAGGACACTCCCCTAGTTAGTTGTCCTAACGACAGGAGCGTAAAATGACGGTGATTATGAAAATACAAAATGGTGGGCAACACAATTCAAAATATTTTACAACTATTGACACAAACAGAAACAAAAACTCCAAAAATAAAAAAATGTGAAGTTTACATTCAGATGTCTAAAAGTAGTGGAATTAAACATATCTCTCTATTATAATAAAAAAACTCTTGGGTCAAGATGTGATCTTCTCGGAAAGACTAGACTTTACAACCTTTGGAAGCAAGACCCATGAGATGGTCACTTATGCACGTCACGCCCTACTTACAAAAAATTTAAAACACGATGACGGATATCTAACCTTACAGTTGATGGAATGCTTTTGGCAGACACACTTCATGTGCTCCCAGCTCTTAAAAAATGTATACGTTCTAGATGGCATGTCACTGACTAAGCAAAGAAGAGAGAACAGCACTTCGAAAAGAGACACAAAAGCGTTGGAGATAACAGAAGGAAAAGAAGAATGCACAAAAGAACAATAATAATCTATGTGCAAATTCTGAAAATAAGGAAAGTAATAATCAGCCCGGACCAAGTGGACTGGAAAACCTCGTAGGTCCAATCGGGGTCAGAAATAAAAGACTTCATAAAGACGTTCAAAAATGTTGGCGTGATACACATGCAGAGCAGGTTAGAGATTATGAAGCAGTGGAATTCGAAAGGCTCAAAAAACGTTGACACGATACACACACAGAGCAAGTTACAGATTATAAAAGTAGTACAATTCAAAAATATAAAAAAAAAAGAAAGTAAAGATCGCATTAGTGCAAACAAACGGAAATTATTACTCAGTGAAATAATGGAACAGCAAAACAGGAAAGAGGCAAAAGAATTAAGTTTGTCACGGAGAAGAAACAAGTTCAAAGTAATATGAAACAAATATGTTTTAAGAAACTTTTTAAAAGTTTAACTATAATTACAGTACCTATAAAAAGTACTCACCGCCTTGGAAGTCCTCACATTTAATTGTTACACAACTTTGAATCATAGTGATGGAGCCAACCTGGACCATCACAGGCCCCTGACTTCCTAACTGTTGCAGAAATACTAAATAAGGAAACATCTTGAGCCGTCGTTATATGTGGAATTCCAACGTGTCTGACTATTATGTGCTCCTATGTCAAAGTGAAAGCAGATCTCTGCAAGGTGGGCTAAATTAATTACAAATATAAAACACAAAATCAGTGATCACCCCCTTGAGGTCAGTATGTAGTAGATGGTAGCCATGACAGTCCTGAGTCTGTGTGCTTAGGTCTGTCTCTCTTTCTTTATCGGCTCTGCCATTTTTCCTCATTTTTCTTCTTCTTTCCAAAGCTGTTCCAGCTCTGTCACTGTCATGGTGTTCCTGAATGAACCCATCCATCCATCCATTTTCCAACCCACTGAATCCGAACACAGGGTCACGGAGGTCTGCTGTAGCCAATCCCATCCAGCACAGGGTGCAAGGCAGGAACCAATCACGGGCAGGGTGCCAACCCACCGCAGGACACACACACACACACACACACAAAGCACACGCTAGGGAGAATTCAGAATCACCAATCCACCTAACCTGCATGTCTTTGGACTGTGGGAGGAAACCCACGCAGACACAGGGAACACATGCAAACTCCACGCAGGGAGGACCTGGGAAGTGAACCCGGGTCTCCTTACTGTGAGGCAGCAGCGCTACCCACTGCACCACCGTCACTGAGTTAACCGCCTTTGTCAATTTGAGACACTCCATTGGATTCAGATCAGGACTCAGGCACAGCCACTCCACGACATTCAGCCATTCCTGTGAAGCTTTGGAATTACGCTTGGATTTGTTGTCTTGTTGTCCAGGCCTTTAATGACCTCTTGGGCACGGCCATCAGCGGTGTGTCTGTCTGTAGAGAGAGTGTCGACCTCGTTGAGAGGTTTACTTACCTTGGCAGTGACATTCATGTCTCCGGTGACTCTTCCTATGAAGTCAGTAGACGGATTGGGAGAGCATGATGGGTCATGAGGTCACTGGAAAGGGGTGTGTGGCTCTCCTGATATCTCGGCAAAGAATGAAGGTCCAAGTCTTTAGAGTCCTGGTGCTTCTTGTCTTGCTATATGGTTGCGAGACATGGACGCTATCCAGTGACCTGAGATGAAGACTGGACTCCTTTGGTAGTGTGTCTCTCCGGAAAATCCTTGGGTACCTTTGGTTTGACTTTGTGTTGCTCATGGAGTCCCAAATGAGGCACATTACCTGCATTGTGAGGGAGCGGCAGTTACAGCACTACGGCCATGTAGCACATTTCCCCGAGGGTGATCCAGCTCGTAAGATCCTCATTGTTGGGGACCCTAGTGGCTGGACTAGACCAAGGGGTTGCCCACATAACACCTGGCTGTGGCAGATAGAGGGTCATTTCCAGAGGGTGGGACTGGACCATGTGTCTGCCTGGGGGGTTGCCAACCACTATAAAACTATATTTTTCTTGCGCACTATACCAGTGCATGCTCCCCAACTTGACTTGACATGGTCTTCTCCCAAGGTGCAGACCTCATCAGGTTTTCCTGTATTCATTTTTCCCCCATCATATGCCTCTCTGCACCTGCAGCAGAGAAGCGTCCACACAGCCTTCATGGTGGGGATGGTGTTTTTGATTATGTGCAGCTCAAAATTATATTTAGTCTAATGGTCACAAAGCTCTGTTTTGGTCTTGTCAGACCATTTTGTGTTCTTGTAGCTGACTACCTGAGTCTACCATGTGCCTTCTGCTAAGATGTCCTGTGTGTGGTTTTTCTCCTTGCCACACTCCCATAAGGATGCAACTGGTGAAGCACCCGGGTAGTAGCTGATGTTCTGTTCAGTCTCTTCAATCTCAGTGACTATAGCTTGTCACTCTTTCAGAGTTCTCAGAGGTCTCCTGGTGGCCTCCCTCACTTGTCTTCTTCAGACTTTGTAGACGTGCTTCTCTAGCAGATTTCCAGTATAAGAGAATAATTTAGAGGTAACAACAGCTAAGTATTTTGGTTTGTGGTGCACATTGAAATATATAAACACTAAGGGGCTGTCACACACATGCACATGGGAGGCAGCTAAAGGGCTTGAGTGAGGGCAGTTCCGAGTCATACCGGGATGTGGCAGAGTGCACTGACTCTTTTTCTTCCTTTCCTGTAGACCATTCACGGGAGATTCCACCTGGCCCTCTTGACGTCACTTCCGGGACCGAGCCTACGGAAGGATACCTTGCCGACTCCCGCCCCTGTGATGTCACGTCCAGGCTCGAACCTATGGCTGAAGACCTTCATGAGCCCGACCTTTTTGATCTCACTTCCTGTCTTCCCCTTTAAAAGCTTCCACCTTTTTCCCCATTCCCTCAGTTCTGTTTTGGACTCAGTTTTGTGCACAGCAGTGCTATCATTTAAAACGACCATTTGCAGCCAGGAAACCAAATATACGGGTGGCTGCCCCAAACCTTGCTATGACTATTTGTGGCTTTTGTGACAGGGCTCTGCCCACTGCTCTCTTCGCTCGCCAACCCCCGTGTATGGGTGACCGGATGTACAATTCAAAGCGATTGTTATTTTCATGGAACTGTTACATATGCATAATAGAACTAACTATTTTACATTACAGTGAGTAATGTGTCAGAGGGGGACATTTTTTTTGTGCACTGGGTGGTTCCATTAGGCACCCATTGTTGGGACTGGGGGGGTGAGAATTTAAAAGGCTGTCTGCAGGATGTAAGTATTTGCTGTATTGCGAAAGGAGTCACCACTTTGAAGTTTATGGCTGGTTGAGATTACAAACAATACCACGTATGATAAAAGAACTGCTGCTTCCTTGGAGGATCCTGGATAATCCAGTTACTGATTGTGTCAGGGTTGTTTGTGGAGGTATTTGCTGTTTTGCAAAAGAGTCGCTGCTTTGAAGTCTGGCCTTGGAGGATGTCTGTATTTACCTGACTTGGAAATATTGGTTTCTAATCAGCATATCTGTACTTATTCATGATTGGTAACAATTTCTTTTTTTAACTTGTGTTTTCATTAATTGTTAAACCCAGGAAATGCAGATGTACCATTGTTTAATCTGATTGTCCAGAACTGATAATGGCAGGGAATGAAGTAGATAAAAACTCCTGGCAGCAGAAGGCAGAGGGGACAGTCCACAGAAAACGCTGCCAAAGCACTCAGACAGAGCACAGGGTCTTGCAGGCAGACAAGGGTACCTGGCTGGCACGACGTGAGGCACAAGGACGGCAACACTTCCAGGGAGGAAGAGACAGTACCACAAAGAGACGCCGGATGTGGGTTCAGCGAGAGAGGGAATCCGCAAGAAAGGACCAAGCGAAGCTGACAGACGAGAAATGAGGCGTGCCTAGGTCCCAGCAACACAAGGAGCTCAGAGTGGAAGAAAAAGGAACAACGAAGAGACGCTGACAGGGATTCAACAATTTGATACAACTTCTGTAGGGGAACGAGTGTCCGGGGAACAGAGAGCATCCATGGACAGTTGAACAATTAAGTGCTGGGGTAACACAGTGCACAAACTGGACTCTGCACCACTGTATCCTCCAATTCTTGTTTTTAACGGACTTTTAGAGGGTGGACTGTGTATTTTCCTTTTTTAAAAAAAGGGAAATTGATTCCTGATAGGTTTAGTTTTTGTTATGTTCGTTTATCTTTTTAATGTACCTTATATTGTCTTGTGTAATAGAACTTACTGTTGCTTTTTTCTAAAATTACTGTTGTGTCTTTCATTGTGTGTTTACTCACCGCCCAATTTAAAGAAACCTGTGTGCTATTATTGGTAAATTTCAGTCTCTTAATAAAACTGGGTGGCGTAGTTGGATATTTTAATGGTGTCTAAGTTAGATTACCTATGAGTGTGACCAGACACCTGTTACAAATGAACTATATTAAAAATAGTAAAATGTAATAATTTGAAAGTAAATTATATTTCATGTTGCGTTAGAGGTATTTGTTGAGTTAAACGTTTTCGTTCTGTTTGGCTTTGAAATTTAACACGCAAATACTTTTTAATCTTACACTTTTACTGTAACATTTCAGTAAAAACATACGCCAAACAACAAATCTTTTAATTCTCTTGGATACACCTCTTCATTGGGTAGAAACACTACTTTTCCCTGATGGCAACACGAATTAGACTATCTACAAGTCTCTGACTTAAACTTCAAATCCTTACAATATTTCCATACTTCTGACATATCACCTATGTCCATATATATTCGATCTATTTTTGCTGTTCCATTA
This sequence comes from Erpetoichthys calabaricus, assembly GCF_900747795.2. Lineage (NCBI taxonomy): Eukaryota > Metazoa > Chordata > Cladistia > Polypteriformes > Polypteridae > Erpetoichthys > Erpetoichthys calabaricus. The sequence goes on along the minus strand of NC_041396.2, from coordinate 11,850,657 downwards.
TTTCACCGAGTAATAATTTGTTTGTTTGCGCTAATGCGATCTTTACTATTAGTTTTTCGTGCCTTTCGAATTTTAGTACTTTCATAATCTCTAACCTGCTCTGCATGTGTATCACGCCAACGTTTTTCAAACTCTTTACGACATTTTACTTTGTCTTCTACTCTTTGTCTTTTATTTCCGACCCCGCTTATACCTTCTAGGTTTTCAATTCCACTTGGTCCAGGCTGATTATTACTTTCCTTATTTTCCACTTATTATTGTTCTTTTTTGCATTCTTTTCTCTCCAATGCTTTTTGGCCTCTTTTTGACACTCTGCCTTTTCTTCTTCGTTTAGTCATTGACGTGTCATAATTCATTCATTAATAATAATTCATTACATTTATATAGCGCTTTTCTCAGTACTCAAAGCGCTATCCACACAGGGAGGAACCGGGAAGCGAACCCACAATCTTCCACAGTCTCCTTACTGCAAAGCAGCAGCACTACCACTGCGCCACCTGTGAGGTCATCTAGAACATGTAGAATTATTGTCCAGCAATTGACTATTTCGAATAAAACAAATAGATTGCATGTCTAACAATACTGTCCAGAAAAGCTTCTTTAAAGGATGAAATGGAGGACTTTTCATAAACAACTTAAAATGAGGAACACATACAAATTTATAAGAGCTGAGAGCGCAGGAAGTGTGTCCGACAAAAGTATTCACACGAATGAGAGGTGAGAGGAATGCGGGCGTGGGCCGTTAACCGTAAATGGTTAAGAGGAGGGTGGGACTTGAAAAAATCTCCTAGCAAAAGTCTTGTCTCGCGGGACTTGAAATTATCTCTTTCAAAAAGTCTTGTCCCAGGATTTCTTTTTATAATAGAGAGATTTGTTTTAGAAATGTCATGAAGAGAACGAATGAAATGGTTAAGAGAATAAAAGACAAGAATGCACTAGGAGGAAGGCTGATATAATATACAAAATTTACTAGGAAATTAGTGAGAGATCAGCAGATGTCCTGTAAACAGCAAGACTGGATAGTTGTCACATACACAGAGATTCAAGGATAATAGCTGAATCTAAGAGATATGAGAAGAACAAGAGTATAATAGTATATTTGGGTGCGAATGAATGAACCAATCAGAGTAAAGGTATGCATTAATCAGCATTGTTATGTAAATGCAGTTGTTAATAAAGTGGACCTCTGCCATTATTATTTTGACCATTCTGAACATTCTGTAACAACAACAACATTTATTTCTAGAGTATGTTTCCATACAAATGTTGGAGCTCAAAGTGCATTACAAGATGAAGAAAGAAAAAATAAAAAATATAAAAATAAGCTTAGGAAATACTAATTGACAAAGAATAAAACAAAATCTGCAGGGGTCCCCAGACCACCCATCCCCAACTAGGCATTCTACCTAACATCAATCTGTCCTCAGGTTTTCAGGCTTTACATGGAAGAATTAGATGAAGATGGTCAAGTGGACCTCTAGCCTTCAATCCATCAATAGATGGTGCTTTGATCAGGTGGTGGGGGCGCAGATCGACCACCACAGAAAACCAGCAGAGAAAGTAGGGGTGAGTACGGATTGTGGAGCCAACAGAGTGCTGTGATGAAAGCTCCCTGTTCTGCATTTGCTGGAGAGTAATTAAAAACACAATGGACAAGCTTCCTCCTGCCTTGTTTCTATCTCAAAGAGTTTTTTTGTGAAGACAAGATTTCTTTCTTTAATTCTATTTCCAATTTAATTTCAAACACACCAGCTCTACCATCCTCATTCCATTTCTTCCCGGTGTAACCACCAGGGGGCACCAGAGAGCCCAAAACCACAGACACATTAAAGCACCACACGTTGATAGGATAAAATGAAAGAGTTGTATCCCTTTCTCAAGCACCACTCAAACTCTCCTTCCAATTACAAGCCACAAATGCAATTACAAACATGATAAACCTCTTTCCCTCATTTGAGTGTTACCCATTTCTGACTCCCCGAGCTATGGAAGTGGACTCCTTTTAAGGCGGTGATGTTGGGTGGCTACAAGAAAGCCAGGGAGATCCTCTCCCAACAGTACCCTCTACCATCCACCAGGGAACCCTACAGGGCGGCATTTCCGGACTCCAACTCCCATGTTGTCCTGCGGGAATCCAGACTGGGACTCTATATGAAGGACACTGCCACATAGAATGGTGGGGGATGAATTGCTCCCCTGTTGGTTCCTAACATCTTTGGGAATTGCAGTCCGGACGGGAACCATAAGACCTCCCGGGTAAGGAGTTTGCCTCTGGCCAGGGTGGGTTGCCTACAATGGATATATTCATTGGCAGAGATATTTTTTGTCCTCATCTTTTGACTTGTGCTCTGAATGTTCCTTTGTCTTCATTGTGTAGGTCAGTCTACCATACTGATTCACCCCAAGTTGGCCCCTTTAGGTGCCTTTATATGGCAAAGAATTGAAGCCCCAGACAGATGACCTCCATTGAACTCATTCCTTGACATCTAAAACCAATGTTCTGCCCCAGAGAGGATTTCAGTTTATAATATTAAAGGGGGGTCAAAATTTACATGATTAATTATTTTGTATTTTATATTAGAGATCTGTTTTGACTTTGACATCCACTAGCCTTTTTCTGCTGATCAGCGTGAAAAGCAGCATATTAAACCCATCAAGGTTCAATGTTGCAAATCAAGAAAATGCAGAATAAGGGGGTGAATACTTTTACACGCACTGCAGAGCTTGCAAATAATCAAGGAAAGTTTGGGGCCAAAGTAGTAAAAAGCTGACTCTCAGCTCCACAGATGATTTTTAGGAAAACACCAATAAGTTGCTGTTTGGTGACCTGGCAGATCTGAAAGGAACAAATTTTTATCATTTTTCACTAACATGGGATGAGCAAGACCATGAAGACATTTAAAAACAAATTAAAGAATCTGAAAACAAATCCTAGAAGGTACGGTACTTGCAGGTGTAGATGGATGTAGGCTCATTTTCTCTTAGATAACAAGGTGCTTGTTTTCTTCGACTTGAACGGCACTTTGTCATTGTTTCCTGCCTTGTGCCCTGTATTGGCTGGGATTGGCTCCAGCGGACCCCCGTGACCCTGTGTTCGGATTCAGCGGGTTGGAAAATGGATGGATGGATGGAGCATCTTTAGATTTTCAGCGCCCTCTGCAGGAATCACAGCGACAAAGCAGGTGATGTTTCAAGGTTAAATCGTCATACGGTGGAGCTGGGAAGTCAGCATTTATGATCTCCACGTGTTTGTCTCACCCAAGTAGGAAAGTAAACTTGGATTCCCCAATGAAAGCTGGTGTTTCGACAAACAGCAATACAGTGCCCTGCGTAATGTTTGAGACAAAGACAAATTTTTTCCTTGATTTCCCCCTCTGCTCTACAGTTTAAAATTTACAAACCAAAAAATTCAGACATCGTGATTAAAATGCATTTTGGAGATTTTCATTTACAGTATCTCACAAAAGTGAGTACACCCTCTCACATTTTTGTAAATATTTTATTATATCTTTTCATGGGACAACACTGAAGATATGACACTTTGATACAATGTAAAGTAGTCCGTGTACAGCTTGTATCACAGTGTAAATTTGCTGTCCCCTCAAAATAACTCAACACACAGCCATTAATGTATAAACCGCTGGCAACAAAAGTGAGTACACCCCTAAGTGAAAAGTGTCAATATTTTGTGTGGCCACAATTATTTTCCAGCATTGCCTTAACACTTCACTAGAGCTTCCGTGAGTTAAAATGAGAGTACAACCCACACAGTCACCGGGTCCAGAATGTTCCGTCAGACGAGCCTAGCACAACTCTGTCATCATCTCCCCCGCTCACCCACTGGTCTTATAGCCAGCGGAGACACCCGCAGCCACAGTCCTCATCACCTGAATCCAACCCCCCCCCCCCACTACCCTTCTTAAGTGACTCAAGTGGCTCCAGCCAGACCGCCCGGGTCATCAATCACGCTCCCTTGTCGTACATTGAAGGATCTTCGTAGTACATGTTTAATTACTCTATCAATCTATCCTTTCAGTGTTACACCAATACAGCGTGAAGCAGAAAAAACCCTGAACGGAGTGCCAGCTCCTTGCTAGCGCTGCGCCACCGTGTCCTCATATGTTTAATTATTAATAATATTGATTATTTATTTGATGTTAACATTCTGTCTGTATAATTTAATAAACATATTTTGCTGCATTTCATTACGTCATCATACGTAAATACGCTCTTTATAAAGTGGCGCAAGTTGTGCAATATTATAACTGTAGTGCAAGTTTACAGTGAGGTGATTGTATTTATAAGTACAAACAGTTCTACAAGGAGCACTTGATGGACTGATGGAGTACGTTTAGAGTTTTTGGGATGAAACTGTTTGTGAACCGCGAGGTCCGTACAGGAAAGGCTCTGAAGCATTTGCTGTATGGAAGCAGTTCAAATTGACCGCATGACTGAGGCAGCGTGTGCTTGATGCCTTATACCAATAATTCTCTTTCCGATCAGCTGCTGTAGAGCTGAGATTCCACATTCAGATACAGTGATATAAATACACAGAGTGGTGCAGTAATATGGAAAAACATGAGCCACTGTGGCAACCCCTAACGGGAGGAGCTGAAAAAAGAAGAAGAAGGTGCAGTGAGAGTAACAACACTAAAGCAGCTATGGTATTTTGAATAGTTTTACCATTCTGTGGACCACTATATTGTTACAGGTTAATTACAATCAGATGCATTAAACTAATAAACAATATGCGGTTAATTTCAGTTGTATTTGATAAAGCCGTGTCAGGGATGTGGATCTAAAAAAGAAAGGGAAACCACACTGGAACAAAAGCATTGCTTTGACGCTGGGTGCCACCAGTTTGCAAAATTGAGTGGAGAACTATCGTACACCAAGCATTTAGCTGGCATGAAAATGTGTGTGGCTTTACGCCAAGTTTAGGTTTTACACATCGCGATGTGAGCGTGAAAACAGGAGTACGCAACATTTTTGTGCGTACGCACTGTTTATACATGAGGCCCCAGGTTAGGGTTCCATACCCATCTCAGATGGGATGCCAGTCCATCACTACCCTTTCCATTCTGGCTTCCCTTCTTGGCAAGGGTCCACCTTTTCACCCAGGTGGTTTGCCGGATAATCCTGCCTGGTACTTACAAAGGATGGCTGACTGAATTGCTGAAGAAGGTCTCTATGCTAGGGGGAGCTTTTTGATGTGTTGCCACTTTGTCTGTCAGTGTCGTTAGAAGATTTTCATTTCTGAACTGTCTCTTGTTTGTGGTATGACAGTATGGGCCCAAAGGTGGGTAGACGGCTCATCAGGTGAGTTTGACTTCCCGCACTTCTCCTCAGTTTTTATATAGTTTGAGCTTTTCAGAAATGGCTAAGCTGGAGGTCGTTGCCTTCAGCTACTTTTTTTGTTTGATCTGTTAACCCTTTACTTACAGCTGTGCCCACCCTGACACAAAGCAGTGTAGAATGCATGTGTGTGATAAACAGGAATAGTTGGGTGTCAAGGAAACAGACCACCCTGAGCCACCAGTGCGGCTTATTAACCAATTTGGGTCCGAAATGGACTAAAGTTATTCAAAATGGATGTATGACACTATAACTGTTAAGATTAAGTAGTTTAAAAATGAAGTAACAGTCAGAAGACAAGGATAAGGAGTTTAGTTAAAACAAAAACAGCAAGTACATTTGAACCATAATGATTTGTTGACAAAGTATCTTGCTCTAAATTTATTAGTTAATTAATAATAATAATAATACATTTTATTTATGTAGCACCTTTCCCATGCTCAAAGTGTGTAATAAAACTGTTATGCTTTTTAGGCCTTAAACTTTGTGGTCAAGCGAGGAACCACAAGCCAGAGAGAATAAATGTCGGGGTGCCAACCCGACTCTTTCATTTAATTCCTAAAGAGTCGTTCTATGGCACAGATGTAAAGCAAAAAATCAGGAGTGGTCTCCCCTAGATTTTCTCGTATATTCAGATATAGGGATGGATATTTGAGGAATAAACCGCAAAACAATTATTATATTTTTATATTGTGTACATTAAAGAATCATCAACAACAAAACAAATCAAATTAATAATATATTGAAAGACCTCAGGCAGAAGGTGGCATGGCTTTACCTAATTTTCAGTTTTATTACAGCAAACATACAAGCCATAAAAACCTGGACACAAATAAATGAACATACACAGGCTTGGTCCACAATAGAAGTAAAATCCTGTAGGACTTCTTTATACTCCTTGCTCTGCTCTCCAATAAATGCAAGTTATCGCAAATATACTAATAACCCAATTGTGCTTTACTCACTCTGAATATGGAACCAACTTAGAAAGCATTTTAAGATGGAAAATCTTTTATCTGTGGCACCTCTGCAAGAGAACCACCTCTTTCAACCTTCGCAAGTATATCCAGTTTTTAATACCTGGAAAAGTTTTGGGATTAAAATGCTCAGAGATCTTTATATAGACAACATAGTTACATCTTTTGAACAATTACGTTCAAACTTCAACCTCCCAGCTACTATCTTCAAATTAGAAATTTTGTTAAACAGAAATTGCCCGATTTCCCCCACCTTGCACCCTCCACAATGCTGGAAAAAATACTGCTCAATTCCGAGGAAACAAACACTATTTCGGCAATATATAAAATCTTATTAGAGTCCCTACCTTTCAAAGATCCAAGAGGACATTGGGAAGAAGATCTCTTAATCAATATATCAGAAAAGGAGTGGAAGGTAGCAAAGCAGAGAATTCACTCGAGTTCTATATGCGCAAAGCATAGAATTATTCAACTAAAAATTATATATCGAGCTCATCTGTCTCGCTTAAAACTGTCCAAAATGTTTCCAGGGCAAGATCCAACCTGCGAGCGCTGCAACCAAGCTCCTGCCTCACTGGGTCACATGTTCTGGGCCTGCACCAAACTAACATCATTTTGGACAAAAATTTTTAAGTGCCTATCAGACAGCCTTGGGGTCTCAATCCCTCCTAACCCATTAACAGCTGTGTTCGGTGTTCTTCCAGATGGACTGGAATTGGAGAAGGACAAACAAACGGTGATTGCATTCACTACACTTTTGGCACGCAGACTTATTTTGTTAAATTGGAAGAATCCTAATTCTCCTCTGATAAGTCAGTGGGAAACCGATGTTTTATATTATTTGAAATTGGAAAAAATCAAATTTTCAGTTAGAGGATCTGTACAAAATTTTTTCAAAACATGGCAGGATTTAATCAATATTATTTTAGAATAAGAGAAATAACTATTACCGCATTTAACTCCCTTCTCCATCTCTTATTTACATAGATATTTACTTCTCCCTTTCTTTTGTTTAATTTTGCCTTATTAAAAAGCCTTAAGCAATTTTCCTTTAGCTAAGCTCTCCTTCTCAGGGGTGGGGTCTGATTAGTCTTCAAATTTGTTGGGTTATAAATTGATCTGTTTGTATGGAATGATTACAATGAAAATTAATAAAATAAAAATATTAAAAAAAAAATAATAATATATTGAACAATAATTATGAAAGTAAAGTTGAATAAATCGGACTCTGTAGCTGCATGAATACCTTCTTCCGGTTAGCGGAAATAGCTCAAACATTGATAGAAATTTATGTTTTGTACCTAATACTTGTATGTAAAATTTGGTTGACCTAAGTGGGAGTGTACTCAAGTTATCGTGTTTACACATACACACAGACATAATTTCAAAAATGTTTTTTTCGGACTCGGGGAGGTTTATAACGTTGAGATTCATCAAAATCTTGAGGTCGAATTTTTGGAGGATTCCAATACTTTCCCTGTACTTCGTATAAGAGAAAGTAAAAAGGAAACTCAGGTTGCCTTCAAGGGCTCACAAGGCTTGTTCTTTAATGAATGTCATGAGAATGGAGCTCTGATCACAGAATGACAGCTCGAGACTGTATAGGAGGAGGACAGGGAGGGGCGGAGTCAGTTGCCCTCACTGGATATCTTCTTGGCACTGTGGAGGGAACAGAAGAGGACATGATTAGTGCCAGTGCCCCTCCTCTCATCTCAGAGCATTATGATAAAAATCAGATGAGCCCAGATGGTGATCCTCTGATGTGCATGCGTGACAACTTGTAATTAGTGTTGATCAGGAAAATTTGCCAAAATCTTTATCACGGCAAATATTCTGTACTCCATGGAGACATTGTTCACTGAATATTTCCCTGGAAATTCACCCAGGCGGCCAGCTTAGAAGTAAGATTTTTTTGTTTATCCCAGCGTCCCATGATGCTTTGCAAGGCCATTGTAACATTACAAAACTGTAGCAGTCATTTGCAGAACTTTCATGCATTTGTTCTGTAAGCTACTCCACCTTACATTTACACCACTGCCTGATCTGCTTCACAAATGTTTCATGTCACTGTTTACAGTAGATAGATAGATAGATAGATAGATAGATAGATAGATAGATAGATAGATAGATAGATAGATAGATAGATAGATAGATAGATAGATAGATAGATAGATAGATAGATAGATAGATAGATAGATAGATAGATAGATAGATACTTTATTAATCCCAAGGGGAAATTCACATTCTCCAGCAGCAGCATATTGATAAAGAACAATATTAAATTAAAAAGTGATAACAATGCAGGAATAAAAGACAATAACTTTGTATAATGTATCTCACACCCTCATACACCTTTATCGTAAGAGCATCCCTTATGGAGCTTTCAATCAGAAGAAAATATGAAGCTGATTTTAAATTAAAAGTCATTGAAGTGGAGAAAGAAATTGGTAACTGCACTGCTGCAACAAAATTTGATGTGTCTGAGAAACTGGTGCGAGATTGGAGGAGGCAAGAAAATGTAAAAAAAATTAAGTGTCACATTTTTGAACAGACGTGTAAGTCGTGGTCTGATTTTATGATCGATTTTTCGGGTTTCAAGACCCGACTTATATGTGAGTATATACGGTAAAAATAATTTTTTGTGCTTTCACTTTGTGTCCTGAGTATCTGTCTTTTTGGTTTGAATGGGCAACAGCGACCCCTAGTGTCCACTCATTTACAGTTAGTTTGGTTGTGTTTCACGTAGTCCAGTACAAGCAAAATGAACACGTCAATAGACATCCTGTGGCCAGGTCGTGAACTTCATTCAGTGGGCAGAAACAGAAAAAAATATCATGGCGGGCCTTTAGAATGCCTACAAATACCTACATCAGTGATATTCCAGATAGTTGATTTTGGTCATCCTACAGATGTCACCAATGGTTTCATTCTCGTTCTTCAGCCATAATGGCTTCTTTGACCTCCATTGGCACAGCTCTTGCCATCCTGTTTTTGTGGTTTCCATCTTGCAGTGTGTCCTCCGTGTTTCTGTTCATGAAGTCTTCCGATGATAGTCATCTCTGACACACACACATCAGCCCCCTGAAGTCTGTTTCTGATCTGTCAGACAGGAATTTGTTGCTTTTTCTTGACCATAGTGAGGATTCTTCTGTCATCAGAAGTGCAGATCTTCCTTGGCCTACCAGTCCCTTTGTGATGACTGATCTCACCGGTGTGTTCTTTCTTCTTCATGATATTCCAGACAGTTGATTTTGGTCATCCTACCGATGTCTCCAGTGGTTTTACATAATGGCTTCTTTGACCTCCATTGACACAGCTAATCCCAAGGGAAAATTCACATTCTCCAGCAGCAGCATACTGATACAAAAAAACAATATTAAATTAAAGATTGATAATAATGCAGGTAAAAACAGACAATAACTTTGTATAATGTTAACGTTTACCCCCCCCCCCCCAAGTGGAATTGAAGAGTTGCATAGTGTGGGGGAGGAACAATCTCCTCACTCTGTCAGTGGAGCAGAATGGTGACAGCAGTCTGTCGCTGAAGCTGCTCCTCTGTCTGGAGATGATCCTGTTCAGTGGATGCAGTGGATTCTCCATGATTGACAGGAGTCTGCTCAGCGCCCGTCGCTCTGCCACAGATATTAAACTGTCCAGCTCCATGCCAACAATAGAGCCTGCCTTCCTCACCAGTTTGTCCAGGCGTGAGGCGTCCCTCTTCTTTATGCCGCCTCCCCAGCACACCACCGCGTAGAAGAGGGCGCTCGCCACAACCGTCTGATAGAACATCTGCAGCATCTTATTGCAGATGTTGAAGGACGCCAGCCTTCTAAGGAAGTATAGTCGGCGCTGTCCTCTCTTACACAGAGCATCAGTATTGGCAGTCCAGTCTAATTTATCATCCAGCTAGTTTCATTTGAAGGTACATTATCAAACCATAATGGGAATTTTATGAATACCACCACTGAATATATAACACTGATTCCTGTGTGCTCACTCACTCACCACATGGCTAGTTTTCTATGCTGGCCAAATGCTTGTGTAATTAGCCTCATGCAGCAGCTACGAATCAAAAAAAGCCTGAATACATTGACAGCTGGACCGTTTATTACCAGGACACTGTTATGATAAACTCTATCAAATCTTGTAAAAAATGTAAAGAAATGAATTAGAAAGAAGCAGTTTTATCAACAGAAACTGTTAATTGCTTCATTTTGAACAGCAACATGACTAATGAAAGTCCTTGAAGGATGACACTACACAGAGCGCAGACTGAGAAGCACACGCATTTCTTTGTGCTGCCTATGCTTGTTGCACACAACACATCCGGTAGTTGGTGACTGTTTGTGCTTAGCGGGTGGCAGAATGTCCATGAAGTGCTGTCCTCACTCTCGTGACAAGTTGGACACCTTGTAACAAAGAAACGCCTTCAGGGCAGCGATCCACAAGTGACTGAAAGACAACAGACAGTACATGTTGGCAGTAAGACATTGTGCGCCATCAAACATGAGTGCAAGGGACCCTCGGGGCTGCGTGTTCAGTCCATTGCTCTTTACCCTACCAACACATGACTGTTCTGCCAAATCCAGCATAAATCAGCTCATTAAGTTTGCTGAAGATACAACAGCAGTAGGACTCCTCTGTAATGAAGATGAAACATCTGACAGAGCAGAGGTGGAACAGTTAGTGAGCTGGTGTGGGCACAACAATCAATCCCTTAATGTCAACAAGAGAAAAGAGTTGATTGTGGTCTTCAGAGCAAAGGCTGACTGCATATCAGACGGTCCACAGCACATAATTCTTGGAGGTCCGCATCATTGTGAATCTCTCCTGGACTCTCAGTACCACACACCAGGCCAAGAAAGTTCAGCAGGGGTTGCACTTCCTTAGGAGGCTGAAGCGAGTGAGAATCCCCACTGCCATCCTCACCACCTTCTACAGGGGCACAATTGGGAGTATGCTGATGAGCCGCGTTACATCTTGGTATGGAAATCGCAGTGTGTCTGACAGGTAGACTCTGCAACATAGGGTGAGGATGGCTGAGAGGGTTATCGGGGTCTCCCTAACCTCCATTGAAGACAAATTTAAGGAGAGATGCGAGAAGAAAGCCCTCTGCATTGTGAGGGTCTCCTTGCACCCCTCTCACAGACTCTTTTCTCGTCTGGTAAGAGGAAATATTGCTGCATAAAATCAGGAACAGCCAAAATGTGCAATGGCTTCTTTCCACAGGCAATTACACTGCAAAACTCCCTGCAACATTCACAGAATAAGTCCGTTTTTATACACGTAATTATTTATGTTTGACTGTAGTATTTAATTGATTATCAATATCATAAATGATCTTACATTTTTAACTCGGGTGTTGGTTGGACTTTGTGAACTAAGTACAGTCTTTGTATTGTATTTCTTTTCTTTTTTTTTGGTTTTCCCTTCCATTTTTTGTACAGTTTCTGGTGTTGAGAAACACAATTTCATCCCACTGTATTTTAGATATGGCTGGAATGACAAGTAAACTGAACTTGAACTTTGTGGCCTGTAGGGGGCGCACCCGCCTCCCCTCTCCCCCAAAACATGACACAGACAGACACAGGCACAAGCTCAGCAACACACACTGGCGTTTTATTGTTTTGTGGGAAAGTCTTCCTTAAGCATTTACCACAATTCAGACACAGTTACAAAGCACAGTACAGTAAAGCACTCTTTGTCTTTGCCTCCTTTCTCACTCTTCATCTCTCTCTGCCCTGTTTCCGCCTCCATCACTCCTCCAGCAACCAAGCTTCATCACCTTCCTCCTGACTCTGGCTCCTGGAATGAAGGCAGTGGGCTACTTTTATCCTACACTTGGGAGTACTTCCGGTAGTCCGTTAGAATGATCTGGAAGCCCAACAAACTAGAACTCTGCAGTCCCTGCAGCACCCCCTGGGGGCACCCATGGAACACAGCAGGGCTGAGTAGTAGGAATCGATCTCGCATGAAGCCCTGAGGGAGTCTGTGGTGCTGCAACAACCCAGGAAGGGCTGCCATCGAGCATTCTAGGGGAAATAATGCACTATGTCTGTTCTCTCAAAGGCATCCAGACCAGGAAAGGGCCCTGGCCATCCACCACAGCTTGAACTTGATTGTCACTATCTCAATCACTGTCATCATCATAAACTTCATCTTGTAACAAATCAAAACATCAGCAGCTTTACTCCTATTTTGCGACAACATAACTATGGACTGTCTATTCATAGCACTACTACACAAGTAAGCTGTGGCGATCAAAAAAATAATAATTTGGACATGAGCGTCAATAGGCTTTGCACCCTAGGAACCAAGTTAACCAAACTATTCTATAACATTTGAGTAATTATTTACCGCACTGATGCTGAACTTTCCGACTATAAAATAGGTCATTACGGTAGCAATTGACGAGAAGAATTCATAATTAATGGCAGAATTACGGTATTTCAGGGTTCCTCCAGAGTGCCTCATTCTCTTAAACAATTTGGATCAAAAACTAATCGGCACATCATCAAATCATAACAGGCTTAAGTGTTGACTTTAGCTCTAGACCATCCTCAAGAAACTATGACACACAGACACACACACATCCATCATTGAGATATTGATGTTTCCGGTATCAGTGGACCAATTCGATGTAGTCTCCTGTAGTCCGGCCGTCGAGTCTTCCAATGGCTGGCAATCTTCCAGAATGCTTTATGGGGTTTTCTCTACTTGCAAGCCCCCAGGTGGCACAGAGCCCATTTCCAAACAAGGATAGAAGATTTTAGATGACATCAGACAGTAGGTTTAAATAACACTCAGTTCTCTCTTAGGCTGAGACGACACTAGAGGGGTTTAAAGGGAAACATTGAAATGTCTTTGGGGGGTCGGGGTGTAGGGTCAATTATTGTACAGCGTCCCAGGAGCAATTTTCAGGTTAAGGGCCGCGCTCAAGGGTCCAACTGAGTAGGATCCCTTACAGTCCCTCATGTTAATTTTAATTGAATTTTAATGTTAATAAGAATTTGGTAGTTTTTAAGTAAAAATGATTACATTTATAGGTTCTTACCCTACCAAAACCTGAAGTTAAAGTCACAGTATTTGGAGCTTAAAAGACATTAAGAACCCTAATGTTAAAATCATAACCCATTATATTTAATATTGAGACCACATTTGCTTTAAGATGATCTTTCCCAGCAAACTCCTAAGCTTAAAGTCACCAAACGTATGGGATTAGTATGGTGATGGTAACCCTAGTCATAAAATTAAGAACTATTAAAAATTCCTACTTAATTAAACTTCTTTTATAAAATATTTTCTTATCATTTTGAATTTAAGAAATAATGAAAAAAATGTGTAAGGGATTTTGCCCATTTATAATGTTTAACTTTTGAAAAATACTAAAGATTATTTTAGAAATATGTTTAGTAAAACTGGTGTGTCCCTGAGGTTAACATTAACTTTCAAGTGAGATGAATCTTTTAAATTATTTTTGAAGTAATTTGAATTTAGAAATATTTCATAGAAATAGATGTGTTTTTATAACAGATTTAGGATTTTGTAATTTATAATGTGTCAGGATAATTAATTATCTTTTAACTTCAAAATATTGAATTAGACCGTTAGAACATTAGAACAGTCGATGTGAGAACACGGCATTTAGCCCAACAAAGCTCACCAGTCCTATCCACTTAATTCCTTGAGTCTTAAAGGTCCCTAAAGCCCTACTGCCCACCACACTACTTGGTCGCTTATTCCAAGTGTCTGTGGTTCTCTGTGTGAAGAAAAACTTCCTCATGTTTGTATGAAATTTCCCCTTAACAAGTTTCCAACTTTGTCCTCGTGTTCTTGCTGAATTCATTTTAAAGTCTCAGTCTCGATCCACTGGACTAATTCCCTTCATAATTTTAAACACTTCAGTCAAGTCTCGTCTTAATCTTCTTTATCTTAAACTGTAAAGGCTCAGCTCTTTTAATCTTTCCTGATAACTCATCCCCTGCAGTCCTCTAATCAGCCTAATTGCTCTTCTCTGGACTTTTTCTTGTGCTGTTATGTCCTTTTTGTAGCCTGGAGACCAAAACTGCACCCAGTACTCCAGATGAGGCCTCACCAGTTTGTTATAAAGCTTCAGCAGAACCTCCTTGGAAATGTCATCTGTCACAAATCTGCCCAAACCTGTTTGCTGTCCAAGGCCCTCTGTGATGTTTCACCGGATTCTTGATTATCTGCCAGTCCACCTATCAACCTGTTAACCAGTTTGTTATTTATATTCCCATCCAAATCATTTCTATATATTAAAAACAGCCGCAGTTCCTAGCACTGAACCCTGCTGGTCACCACTCTTAACATCACCCAATTCTGATGAGGTTCCTCCAACCATCACCCTCTGTTTCCTGTGTCTGAGCCAATTCTACACCCATCGACACACCACACCCTGAACTGCCACTTCTTTTAGCTTAATGCCCACCCTCTCATGTGGCACCTTATCAAATGCTTTCTGAAAGTTAAGATATATAATATCATGAGCTCCACTCTGGTCGTATCCTTTTGTTGCCTCCACATAAAATTCCAGCATGATAGTAAAACACGACCTCCCTCTTCAGACCCCATGCTGACTGTCCTGTCCTTGCCAGGTGTTGCTCAATCTTATCCTTAATAATTCCTTCTATTCATTTTCCTGTGATGCATGTTAAGCTTACTGGTCTTTAGTTGCTTGGATCTGCCCAGTCACCCTTTTTATATAACAGAATAACATTTGCCATTTTCCAGTGCTTGACAGACTTCCTAAAAATATGCGTCACGGGTTTACAGCTGTACTCGCTAATCTCCTTAAGAACTCTATGATATATATTATCTGGTCCTTGGTATTTCTTTGATTTCAGCCTATTTAATCTCAGCAGCTCTTTTCTCTCTACAATTTCCAATTCACTCAGTACCTCCTTAATAGTCCCTGTTACTGCCCAGAGGTTATTCACTTCTTCACATGTGATGACCTCAGAAAAAATGTAAGATTAGATCATCTGCTATTTCACTGTCTGTATTTTTAAATTCCCCTTTACTGTTCCTGGTGCTTTTCACCTCCTCCTTGACTGTTCCTTTACTACTAAAATGTTGAAAATATCTCTTTGGGTTGGTTTTTGCTTTATCTGCTATATTCCTCTCTAACTGCCTCTCAGTTTCCCTAATATGTTTCTGACAATGGCAACCATTAGGGCTTTAACAATTATTTAAAAAAATTTTTTTTTTTTGATTCCTTTATACATTTCTTCTGTTCCCTCTTTTTTTTTAGTTTCTTGAAATAATGTAAACACTTCAGGTGGTGGGTTTTGTTGATTTATTGGGTACATAAGTACAGTTAGGTTCATGGTCACACTTTGTAAGAACAGTGACTTCAGGGATTCTGTTCTGTTTGGATAAAATTGGAAAGCTAATTTTTAAAAACTAATTTGAACCCGTGCACTTAATTTATCTTTTTTGTTCAATTATTTTTCCCCTAACCCTAAGCCTAACCCTAGCCCTGTACCATTTTTTATGAATTTGGGTCTCCTTGACACCATTAGTGCCTTCTTTTAGTCACAAGCAGAACAAAATGCAGAACTGGACTTACATTTTTCAGCATTTTTCACAGCACACAAAAAAGATTCTGGTTTGGGTTCACTCACTGATTAGCATCATCTTCAATTATAGGTAGCTCTGCACCCACAAGACCACCCACCCACATCCAGCGTATTCCCAGCTCACAAACCTCTCTCTCCCTTGTCTCCTTTCAGGCCAGGCGGACCAGGACTTCCTTCTTTTCCATTCCTTAAAGGTCCATCAACACAGAAGTATGTCTTTGTGGGCTCCTCGGCTAGACATGACCAGATGGCCGTGACCAGAATGGCTGATGTCAGGATGAGGCTGTGCAGCTGCATCTTTGGAGATCTCAGTCCAGAGTCACTTTTCAGAGTCTGAATTCTTTACTCCGACAAAATGGAGACCCTTACAGCGTGTCCCATCGGCCTTCTTCAGAGAGCTGGAACTTCACTGAGATGTTTTTAAATGCCTGTGGTGGACCATCATAAAGAGCTAAATAAGGACTAACTAGGTTATCAAGCTAAATGACTGACTAATAATGACTAAAAATGTTTCAGCCGTTCATTAGGATACTTCTAGGCTTGCAGCTCCTCCCCAAGAAACCTGTATTTCCTTCTCCTTTTCAGCAGTTTCCTGAAAAATGTGTGCTGCCTCAGCAGATTCTACTTCCCAACTTTCAAACTATCTGGCAGTGTCTAAAAAAATGAACTGAGAGTGGGACCTTAAAATGTGAGACTGTCTAACAATACCATTAGACCCGCAGACATTAAATTTAGAACGACTAGTCCTGACTGACAGAATATGGCGTTATAGACAACACAGCTTGGCTGATGTCCTAACAGGGGTTGATGGATCATTCTCTGGCTGGGAAACCTTTATAAAGGACAGAGATGGATGGGCTGTACCTTAGTGGTACCTTTCTACAGTGGGAAACCATTATAAGGAAAGGACCAGGCAACATGATCCTCCAGTACACTGGGTGGTGGTATTCCTTGGGTATGACTCCTGTTTGGACACCTGCAAGGCTGCATGGGATTTGTAGTTTTAGTGGACAGCCCTGTTGGAGTCCTCAGGTGTTACGAGGGAGAACTGCTGGATGGAGGCTCTCATGTCACTTGACCCAGAAGTACTTACAGTTGACCATCCTCTTATACCAGAAGAACTCCCAGGTTCTACTGGAAAAGCAGCCGTTCCGCCTCACCCAGTAAGTTACGGGTCTGAAATTGGTTTACAAGGATTGCATGGAGGAGAAAGGAAAAGCAATTGTGATGAGTAAAGGAAGGAGACGGTAAAAGGTACTTTATTCAATAGAAATACTCTTTGTTTGAGTCTACTTAGTTGAGTCCGGGTCTTTGGGGTTCTGCTATGCCTCCTGTAGATCGCAGATGGCGTTTCATGTATTCATTAATTGATGAAAGAAAAGGATTAACCAAAAAAAATCAAATTATTTCACAATGTGTGATGCAAATAAACATTTATTTTATAGCAGATATTTAAAATCAATCTGTCAATAATTGCACACTGTTTCTTAGGCAAAATCACATACAAGCGCAAACCTATTCAGACCCCCTCACTTTCTGCAGACTTTATGCTGTTGTGTATTTAACTTTAAATGGATACATTGGCCATTTTTGTCAGTGAATCTACACTCAATAACCCATAAATGACAAAGAGACAACATGTGTTTAGAAAAAAGGTTTGCAAATTTATTTGAAAATCAAAAACTGAAATTTCTCATTCCTCTCTATCTATCTATCTATCTATCTATCTATCTATCTATCTATCTATCTATCTATCTATCTATCTATCTATCTATCTATCTCCACACCTCCCAACAAATCCACCATTCACCCGACTCTGGCTCGCTTGTTGGGTTTTCAGCAGTCCTTCTTATAGTCCTTGACCCAGAAGTGCTTCTCCTCTTCCATCCATGTGACCTATCAGACAGAGAATTCAAGTTTATAATCAGCACAGAAGTACTTTGAGGTTTCCGTCCTTGTGATCCACTAGTTCTTCCAGGCTACGTGAGAACTTTGTCTCTCACCATCTTTCCACAGCGTCCCCTGGTGGTATTTTTAGGAGAATTAAAAATTTGGGTGAGGGGTTCAGGTTAGCAGGGTGTCAGGAATGTTCCATTAACATGTTAGCTCATAGGAGATCAACAGAAGCTAGCGTTATCTATGTAGCTGCAGTATAGAAAAGTGCCCTTCTGTTCTAGTTAGGCAAACACTTCTGTGAATTTAACATCAATACTAAAGTACTAGAATTGTTTCTAACTGAAAATATGACAGAATGCATGTAGATAAAGAATGAAAGGTTAATTGTGTATCTTAAGCCTCAACCTGCGTCTGTCGTGCTTAATATTCCGTAAACTGACAAATTATGGTATAACTCCCAGTACACAGAACGTCACTCCAAGTACCGTCAGACGCTATCGCAGAGCAGTCCTCATCGTCTTGGTCATTACTGGGCTCTCCTGGCGCCCAGTTAATGATTTTCACTGGATTCCCGCTGGCGTCTTCAAATGTGCCTTCTGTTTTCTTATCATTCAGGCCAAGGTATGCCATTCCGTCTGATTTAATGAGCTTTGTTAACGCCTTGTTCTCTTCCATACTGGTTGGTGTGGCAATTTGTCCACCAGCTTCTTGACAGAGCTTCACACCCTGTTCAAAGTTTAGCTCATCGTCTTTGGTAGCAAATCTCTTCTGTCCATGTTTGCTCCAGTGGGTAAACAGAAAGCCTGTGAAAATAATCAAAATTTACAATTACTCTGCATTTGTGTGCCAATTTATTCATCTGTAAAACTTGCACAACACCTCAGCTCAGTTTGGAGGTAATTAGAGTGTCAGAACAAAAGGACGAGAAAGCCACAAAAAGGTTTGGGGCAGCCACCCCATATATTGTAGTTGGTCGTTGGCAAGGCAAAGAAAACGAGTTTAACTGAGTTCAAAATGGAACTGCTGCATAATGTGTGACAAAATGACAATTTTAAAGTCTGACGGAGGAAATGCAGTCATCGGGGCTGGAACCATTTTTGATGTCATCAGGACAGGAACTGGAAGTGACATCATTGGGACTGGAAACGGAAGTGACGTCATCGGGGCCAGGTGGGATTTCCAGTAACTGTTCTGCAGGAGAAAAAGGGAAAGGGTTAATGCACGCCGCCCTCTCCTGGTCTGGCATGGAATTACCCTCATTTGAGCCCTTTAGCTGTCTCCCATGCACATGTGTGTGACAAGAGAAATAAACAAGTCAGCCTGAGGGGGGCGCCAAGCTTGAAGTCAAAGAATTTCAATTCAGCACCTACTATATAATAAAACACAATTCTACATGTCACACGTGTATGAATAAGGGACAGCTGAAGGGCTGCTAGTGACAGTAATTCTACCATCGCTCCAGGGGTGGGCGCTGTCTCCTACTGCCTTTTTCTTTTCTTCCCTCTACAGACTGGATGATTGATGGCTAGAACACCTCTGACGTCACTTCAATGTCCATCCACCTGGACCTGCCTCTTCCTGCCAGGAGGACCCAAATCAGGAAGGTCCGCCATCTTGAATCAGTCTGTTCTGAACTTGCATCTGCAAAGATGTCTCCACAATTATTGTGTGTTTTTTGTTTATTTTCTTCAAACCAATTATATGGGATGACAAAGCTGGCACCCAAACTCTTTATTGTTGTCACGGTCAGTGCTGAATTTTGGGGTATTATAGCCTTTTCCTATAGTGGAAGCCATTTTGTGTACCGCTATTAGGGTTGTAGGCCATGTTTCTAGGGGTGTGGTCTCTGGGGTCATGACCTCAAGTTCATCAGCAGTAGTTACGCTAAGCTTTGTCTAATATACAGATAACTCCTTCAAAGTTCTTATGGTAATTCACTCTTTGTGATTGATTTTTATGTCTTGCCTGGTTTTTGACTCCTTCCTTGTATTTTGACTGTGATTCTTATCTCTCATCTCATTTTCAGTCGCTACATTTTTGTTTTGTTTGTTCTGTTTTGTCTCTGTTGTTCCAGCCAGCTGAAAGCAAATGGAAGCCATATCAGCATCAGGAATCAATTCATGTAACCACGTCTCTTTGAAATCACATATAACTACTTTCCTGACTTTCCCTCTGACTCTTTGTTAACGCTGTTAGTTCGTCCATTATATTTGTGAGCGATCTTACAGTAGCCATTGTCACAATTGGCACTGGAGGTTTGTAGCATCTCTTCTTTCCCCATCATTTTGCTCCAGTTCTGCTACCCCTGAATGGCTTACGAATCTCCGGCGAAATGATGGGTCTCTGGACTTGGGGGCTCTGGCATTCTCTGCAACGTAAGCAGCTGAGCCTGAGTGTTAACAAAGCTGAGTGGCAGCAGAGGTTTATTTACAATGGAGAATGGCAAGTCTGCAACCATCCTTTAAACACGTTATATTATCTATAGATAGATAGATAGATAGATAGATACTTTATTAATCCCAAGGAGTATAGTTCCAATATCGTAGTTTTGCCAGTAATATTACTTCAGTAAATAAAAACACACACAACAAAGTAACTGAAACAAGAACGCACAATGGAGCTGCTGTAACAGGTAGCCGCGGGTACGGCACCATACTATAGCTTGGCTGTTATACTTTCACAATGCACCAGAAGGCCTATGCAGTAGTTCTGCACGTAGGCTGTGCCATCAAAAGCAGTTTACACTTTGGCACTACACTGTGCTGCAGACACATGACTAGATGTTAGTAGGTGGTCTTTGTAGCACAAAAGGGAAAATGCAGGCAGTTTCTACCCTCCAGGATCACCACTCCACATCCTACACATTTACTTCCTTGGACAAACATATTTTTCCCCCACATTTTTCCAGTTTTTCATACATTTACCAACTGCCAAACTGGAAGATGAACAAAAACATGTTTCAGGAAATATGCAGTTACCAAACTGGCCAATCAGAGTCTTGGGGATCTGTTTAGCATTCCAGTCGACATGACATGTAGTCACATTTTCGAGGTTGCGCACATCAGGCTGCACTGTAAGTGAAGTAGACTATGGCGTATCTACAGCATCGGCTCACAGGTTAGGAGCATGCGCTGATTACAGCATGTTTTCGCACCCACCACACAGCAAATCACCTGGATTGAGATCCGAGTGCAGCCGTGCAATGGGTAACACTTCAGCACCACACTGGAACAACAGTGGTAGGTTTTTTTTCCACAGTGGTTGGAGTGCCAATCCTGCCAACAACCCCCAAGTTTTCCCTGCAAGTTGGAGGACATGCTTGCAGGGTTGGATGCAGGTTACCGTCATACCCAGGATGGAGCAATTGCAGGTTAAGGGCATTGCTCAGGAGCCCAATGGAGTAGAGTCGCTTCTGCCATTAAAGGGATTCGAACCAGCAACCTTCCAGTTGCTGGCACATATCACTAGCCTTAGAGCCACCACAAGTACAGGGTGGCCCACGAAAAAGTGGCCTGTCTCCACCAAAACGACTCCTGTCTCGTCTGCTGCCGAGAGTGTACATGAACATGCTGAAATGGGCACAGAGAGGTATTGACGCACAAGGAGATCTCTTTCAGCATCTTCTGTAAACCAAATTTGATCCTTTTTTCTCTTCACCACGTAATGCAGTCGTCTCGGTGGAGGTGAGACACTTTTTTTTTGTGGGCCACCCTGTATAAATCAGCCATCATGCCAATTACATTCCTACACTATGGACATGAGTCAATATTTGTGTATTTCCATAATTATAGGAGAGAAGTGCTGCATAAGATACAAGTAATATCACACAGACGCCAGAAATGGGGTTTGGACAAAGCCAACACACTGAACCGTTTTTAAATAGATTTTCCCTCCCACTGCCACCTTCTTCCAATGACTTGTCTTCCCACACCATCCCTACTACATTAACAACTCCTACCACATCAACTGGAATGACCAGTGACAAGTCCACCTCTGGACTGTCCATAACTGAAGACCAGGTAAGGAGACAACTGAGAAAGCTACACACAGGAAAAACTGCGGGCCCAGATGGAGTCAGTCCTCAAGTTCTTAACGCCTGTGCTGACCACCTTTGTGGTGTCCTCTGTCACCTGTTCAGTCTGTCACCAAGGACTCTAAAAAGTGCCACTGCTGTGAAAAACACCCTGCATTGTTCCTGTTCCAAACAAATCAGACGCCTCTTCACCTAATGACCATAGACCAGTAGTAGTTACATCTCATATCATGAAGACCTTTGAGGGGCTGGTCCTGGACTATAGGAGTCATCTTGTGGTAGACCACCTGGACCCACTACAGTTTGCCTATTGGAAAAGACTGGAGTGGAGGATGCAACTCTCTGTCTGCTCCATAAGGTTGCACAAAGCTGGCAGAGCCCTGAGGATTCTTTTTTTCTGATTTCTCCAGTGCCTTCAATACCAACCAGACATCCCTGTTAAGGGGTTAAACTCAGAGATGTGCAGGTGGTGGTGTCCCAGAATGATGGACGACCTGTCGGGTATTCCACAGTTTGTCAGACTCAAGGACTGCGTTCCTGATATGGATGTGAGGACCACTGGAGCACCACGAGAAGCAGTCCTGTCTGCTCTTCTCTTCACTCTATCCACCTCAGACTATAAATATAAGAGCAGGTCAGGTCACTTGGAGGAATTCTCAGATAATTCTTTTTTTTTTTTTTTTGATCTTTTATTGAATTTATTAAAAGTATATAACATTCCATACAAACAAGTCAAACTTTACAAAACTAAATTCAAATCAATTCCCCTCCCATGAGAAAGAGAGGAACGCCAACAACCAAAGTAAAACTTTTGAGTAAAGGGGGAAAGGAGTCTTTCTCCCCAATATAAAAGCTTATTCTAAAATGTTATTGATTAGATCCTGCCAGGTTTTGAAAAAGTTCTGCACAGAACCTCTAAGTGAAAATTAGATTTTTTCCAATTTCAAATAGTAAATAACATCAGTTACTGCTGACTTAAGAGAGATGAGTTAGGATTCTTTCAGTTGAGGAAGACAAGTCTGCGTGCAAATAGTGTAGTAGAGGCCATTACAGTATGTTTGTCCTTCTCCACTTTAAGCCCCTCTGTGAACCCACCAAACACAGCTGTTAGTGGATTAGGAGGGATTGTAACCCCAAGGCTGTCTGAAAGGCATTTAAAACGTTAATGATGTTAATTTGGTGCTCGCCTAAAACATGTGGCCCAATGAGGCTGGAGCTCGATTGCAACATTCACAGGTTGTCTCTTGCCCTGGAAACATGTTGGACAATTTTAACTTAGATAGATGTACTCGATAACAGATTTTAAGTTGTATAATTGAATGTCTTGCACATATGGAGCTGAAGTGAATTCTGTGTGTGGCTGCCTTCCACTCCGTCTCTAGATAATTCTTATTGATAAGGGGGATAAGACAGAGGAGTCGAGTTGGGTGGAGAACTTTGTTTCTTGGTGTGAAGAGAATTGTCTGCAACTCCACATCAGCAAAACCAAGGAACTGCTAATTAACCGAAGAGCCCTCAAGTCTTGATACTATTCTGGGAGTTAATCTAGAGGTGGTGCACTTCTACAAGTACTTGGGGGTCCACATTAATGACAGGTTGGATTGGTCTCGTATACTGCTCTGAGAACCGGCACGATTATAATACGCGCTGCCCTCTTTGAGAGGCAGCAAAAGAAAAAAATAAATAAATAATCCTGGGCACGAGTGACCAACACTACTTTTCTACTACACCACTTCAAATTATGGAGAAACACCAGTTAAAGCAGGGTCAAGTCAAAATGATTATTGAAAGACAATACACAACA
The DNA here is from genome assembly GCF_900747795.2 of Erpetoichthys calabaricus. Classification (NCBI taxonomy): domain Eukaryota; kingdom Metazoa; phylum Chordata; class Cladistia; order Polypteriformes; family Polypteridae; genus Erpetoichthys; species Erpetoichthys calabaricus. The sequence goes on along the minus strand of NC_041396.2, from coordinate 11,826,990 downwards.
ACAACAACAAAAAACCTTATATGCATAATATCGCTCTGCAGCGCTTCCTATCCCCACACAAATCACAACACAAACACTAGAAAACATCCATGTTACTAACCGAAGGTTGTAAACCGGATATGGACGCAGGGCGCATCGAGGCGCATGCGCACTGCCGCACTGCAACGAGCCCGCCACAGAGAAAACAAAAACGAGAGGATTCAGCGCATATGTGAATCACATTACAGTATTACAGTATGGAATCCCCAGACGTCCAAACTACACAGCGTAAACCGGATATGGACGCAGGATGCAGGGCACATCGAAGCGCACGCTCACTGCCGCACTGCAACGAGCCCGCCACAGAGAAAACAAAAACGAGAGGATTCAGCACATATGTGAATCACATTACAGTATTACAGCACAGAATCCCCAGACGTCCAAACTACACAGCATATTTGAATCACACATTGAAGCGCACTGCCGCACTGCAACGAGCCCACACGGATAACGCGCTTCTGAAACACCAGAGGCAAAGGAGTCACGGCTCAGGAACGAAACAGCTCAACTACCGGAAATACAAATCCGAGCCCATTGCTAACGACACAGCCACACAAAAAACAAAAACGAGAGGATTCAGCGCATATTTCAATCACAGTACAGTACTGTATTACAGTACGGAAACCCCAGAGGTCCAGACTACACAGCATATTGGAATCACATTACAGTATTAGAGTTCGGCGTTCATGTGACGTTAAAGTTAAGGTTGTAAATACTCCATACCAAGGAAAACTCATTCAAGGACAAGACACCATCGTTACTACAAATGTTTTATATAAAGAAGTATTTGATTAAATATCTGTAATCTACCATTGGATTACTTCTTTACCTCCTATGTACTTCATTTACACCTTTACCCTCAACACAGAAACAACACCAGATGGAAACAAACAATAAACACAGTAAACGACGTATAGCTAACGGAGTCACAGCTCCAAAAAGAAACAGCTCAACTAACGGAAATACAAAAACAACGACTTCTCGCTGACGACACAGCCATAGAAAAACAAATATGTTTATTTCATTACATGAACTTTCCCAGGACGCACCCACCCTCCATGAAATGTCATTCCTCCAAGTATCAGAGGGAACAGAAAGTGATTGCCATTCTTGGATTTGCGATTCTTTCGAGAATTGCGGGCTTGCTGGTACATTACTAATAAGAATTTGAGCAAAGGGAAACAAAAAAAAAAAAGAAACAACGGATTTATAGTTTTTTGAGTTCTTATCTGTACGGTAGCATTGAGATCAGTCTATCGTGGGGAATGAGGCGCCGACCATATCTCTTATTTCGGGAAATGTATTGATTAACTGTCCCTAGTGCTGGTCCGTTAAGTCCTCTCCCGTATGCCTTCCTCCCAAAAGTAAAAATAATTTGACTGGCAATGAACCCGGGTACACCTGACGATATCCAAGAGGTGTTAATCCTTTCCCTTGTGACTTTTAATGTTATGGCCTCCTCTTTTCTCCTCACTCCTCTTCTTTTTTCCCACCACCTATTTACATACGGATAGCTCCTTCCCATACAGTCTGTTGGCCCTCCAAGCCAGGTGCTCCCTTCCCTCTGTATAAAGGGCCGGCACTACACATAAAGGCGAACCACTAAAACAGGTATGGGAAAAGGTACAAACTAACAGGTACATTCACATATTCCGGTCGACCGTTACACTCGGAACACAGAGGAACTAGACAGAAAAGGGAAGAGTAGGCTAACAGCATTCCTTTAATGTGGGAAGTGGCATCCTTCACACTTTCTGTAACTCTGTTATGGCCAGTGTGGTGTGCTGGGCGGGTAGCATTACTTCAAGAGAGGACAATCAAATCAACTTCTTCTTCTTTCGGCTGCTCCAATTAGGGGTTGACACAGCAGATCATCTTCTTCCATATCTTTCTGTCCTCGTCATCTCGCTCTGTTACACCCATTACCTGCATGTCCTCTCTCACCACATCCATAAACCATCTCTTAGGCCTTCCTCTTTTCCTCCTCCCTGGCAGCTCTATCCTTAGCATCCTTCTCCCAATATACCCCTCATCTCTCCTCTGCACATGTCCAAACCAACACAATCTCGCCTCTATGACTTTGTCTCCCAACAGTCCAACTTGAGCTGACCCTCTAATGTCCTCATTTCTAATCCTGTCCATCCTCGTCACACCCAATGCAAATCTTAGCATCTTTAACTCTGCTACCTCCAGCTCTGTCTCCTGCTTTCTGGTCAGTACCATCATCTCCAACATGACATCAGTCATGTAAGCTGAACCGGAGGAGAGTGGACAGAGGAGATACTTACGCTTATCTAGATTAGAGATACTGAGCTTCAATGCTTGAATTTGTTCCTCCAGTTTTGTGATGATCTTCATGTCAGGTGGAGGCCCTGAAAATAAACAAAGAGACAGGCCGATCCTGAGACACAGAAAACATGGTGGTGGGTATCTAAAAAATGTGAACAAAGTAATGAAGGGCGAGTAAAGGATGAGTCTGGCATGTGGGGCATCATGACTATAAGAGCCAGCCTTAGAAAGTAATGATAAAGTTAAACTTAAGTGTTTACTTAATTTCAATAACAGAATATCAGTTTCTTATGGCTACCTAGGATATGGCCAGGAGAGAGGAAGGAGCCAGACCCAGAAGAGATGGCCAGAAGGGATGGATGGACAGGGAACACATTATACCCCCAGGACACGAGATGGCAGCAGCCTTCCAAATCGATGCCCATTTGGGAACCAGCAGAAAATGCTGGGAGGCAACACAGCCCTGCTGGAGACCATGGGGGCCACAAGGAGGCACTGTTGGAAGATGTGTTCCCCAATTTATGGGACTTTTGTATGACCCGGAAGTACTTCCATCGGGCAGAGGCCCTGGCACCGGATGTACGCACGGGTCCTTTATAAAAGGGATCGCACTCCCTTATCCAAGTGAGTCGGAGCTGGGAGGATGTGAAGCAACACTCAACGGGAGGAGGACAGTGCAGTGGTGAAAGGAGAAGAGAGTATTGTGGAGAGGAATTGTGGAAGGAAAACCTGTGTATTTGTGCTACTTTTGAGGTATTTTAGTTAATAAACTACTTTTCATTTGAACCGGGTAATCGTGTTGGGGGTTTTGGGCCTTGCTGACAGCCCCAGTTCTATTGCACTGCCTAAAGTTTGACTGTACAACCAACCTTAAACGACAGCCAAAGTTTATTGGAGCAGAAAGAGCGAAATTTAAAACCTTGACCAAGAAATTTTTTTGAATGTGTAACAGATAGAGGCTTTGTCCACCTCTTGAACCCTCAGGTACCACTCTGAACACCAGGTAAAAGTATAACAACTATTTATTTTGTTGTTGTCACGTGCACAAAGCACTCTACACACCACACTACTCATAAACACAAACTCTCTCAATAATCACTAACTATACCTCCTCGCCCAGACACTTCACCCTCCTACCTTCCAGCTCAGCTCAGTGTCTGGGCTTTCCCACAGTCCTTTTATATCCCCTGACCCAGAAGTGGTTCCTGGCCAAACCCACAAGTCCGTACTCCTTCCGGGACAGGGTAAACAGTCCTTTTCTTCACCCAGGGAGCACGTCGTTCCTTCCTGTCACGTGACTGTGACGTACTCAAGGGTTATAGGGCACATAAGAGCCCACGAGCCCCCCTACAGCGACTCCCAGTGGTCCCCAAGGTATCCAGCAGGGCTGTGTATACAAACTACATAGTCCATGAGGCCCTGCTGGAACTCGGGGCACGATCATGCTGTCCGGAGGGCTCCTCCTGGTGGCCTGGGGGTGGCGACCGGAGTCTGTAGCCGGTCGTCCATCACAAATGTCACAAGGAAGAAAGAAATCAAATGGATTTTCAATCCACCATCAGCCTTTCATCAGGGTGGATTATGGGAAAGACAAATCAGAAGTATGAGAAAGATTCTAAACTCAATACTTAACTAGCAAACACTCGACGATGAAAGTCTCCAAACAGCGAGGTGTGAAGTTGAATCAATCATCAACACCAGACCCCTCACAAAGACATCAAATGACCCAAACGATTTAGAAGCCCAGACGCCCAATCAGTTACTATTACTGAAGACACAACCCAGCCTGCCTCCTGGACTCTTTACCAAGAATGACCAGCACACTCGAAGACGCGGGAGGCAAGTTCAATACATGGCCGATTTGTTTGGGAAAAGATGGTCTAAAGAGTACTTGCCAATACTTCAGGAACGGTCAAAATGGCTTACACTAAGAACAGATTGTGAGCCAGGAGACTTAATAATAGACGATGCTGCACCCTGCAATTCCTGGGTTATGGGTCGAGACATCAAGACCATGCCAGATAGCAAAGGTGCAGTCAGAAGAGTGTCTGGACAGACCCGTGAATAAACTGTGCCAGCTTCTAGAAACAGCTAATGTTTGAAATAAGAAATTCTTAAATGTTTATTTGCAGTTATATGCTAATTATTTAAAAACAATGTCTAGAGTATAAGAAAAGTTTGTGGCTCTTTGTAAAGTGAAATACAGTGGTGCCTTGGTTTGCGAGCATAATTCGTTCTGGAAACGTGCTTGTAATCCAAAGCACTCGTATATCCAAGCGAATTTCCCCATAAGAAATAATGGAAACTCAGATGATTCGTTCCAAAAACCAAAAATATTCATATAAAAATTATTAATACGAAGCATAAAGTAAAAATACATCAAACAAATTAACCTGCACTTTACCTTTGAAAAGTGGCTGGTGTGAGGGAGACAAGAGGAGAGAAGGAGGAGGAGGACGGTTATTGTGTAGGACGACTTTCACTCTAACTAACGGAGTCGCTGCTATATATTGGTGTGGAAAATGAATGTTCTCTTCGTTCTCTTGTACTAATCCTTGTCTAAGGAGTTAAGCAGAAGTAAGCTTTAAGAACATGCTTTGCTGAGCAAACAGAAAAAATATTTGTCAGAAGGACTCAAGGTCTAAGCTTCCACACTGAGACTGCCTTATCACGTTTTCCCTTTGTTTACATCTGAACACCATAACAAGGAGCCAAGGAATCAAGTTGCACAAGGAGCATTGAAGGGGCTCAAGGATTGTGTATAATAAAGTGTTGACTATTGCATTTTCATAATGAATATAAAATCACGCATTCTAGGGGTATAAAAACCTGCCCCACCCAATAAACAAGGTTCAGAAGAGCCCTGACGCTGTCATGTAATATTGATTGCCTGCTTTTCTGAAACCTGCTCACTGTGATGATGTGAAAATAAAGCTGCTATATGACCACACCTGCTGTCTTGTCTAAGTGATCATCCACATTGGCTCACTGGAATCTTTTTCTTTTTTTGCGACTTTAACAAGTGTGGAAAGCAGCTCGGACACAGACAGGCAGACACTGATGGTTCAAACCCAAACACACGTTCATTGTACATTTCATATCATCAATAAATACGAGTGATTTACGTTTACATATTCCTTTATGAATTTTCCATGGTGCCATCTTCTTTCTACCTGGCAGCTCCCCTGCTTCTCACATCGGGCTTCACAACAGGGAAGTCACCCTACCTGCAGGTGCAGCTGCCTCCCATACTGATCTGGTAGGCCTCCGATCCCTGGCTACGTCGGGCTCCAATCCGAACCGAGACTTGGGTTCTTTCCTCAGCGGCCAGGGCGCTCATGATGGGGCTAAACCAGCCCAAAGCCTCCACAACTGCTGCTGCCTTTCAATGGCCATTTGTCTTCAATACCGGTCACACCAGCTCTGTGATCGCTCAGCTGGAGCGACCGCTTTCTTCAGCCCCACCGAGTGTCGGCCAGACACTCATCTGCTGGGGTTCACCTCCCAGCTCCCTGCCTTTGCTCCATTAAATCTTCTCTCGCTCTTCTTCACCGGCTTTCCTCTATCTGCTTCCTTCTCCATTAATCTCTTGTTCTTTCCTGTTCTCCCACTAGCTGCCTTGCGCTTCTATTTATCACAGGGACAATTATGGATGCAGACAACTCCTCACCTGTGCACTTAATCTAGGAATTCCCTGGGAACCGATCGGCCACACATACTCGATAAGCCACGAGTGCGGCGATTATTTATTTAAAAAGTGGCCTTTTTGACTTGAGCTGTGGAACCACGACACCACACTGTCCAGTCATTGTATGAGAAAAAAACCTGTGTGCGAAATCGTGGATGAAGCCTTGCGGATTTGGTTTCTTCAGGAACGTTGAAGAGGTACAGTACATACCTTAGAAATATTTTTCTACATGAAAATACTGTAGGTATGCGTCGGATTAACCGGCCAAAACGGCAACCGGCCGTGGGTCCAGTCCCGAGGTGGCCGGTTAAGAGGGATTGTACTGTATCTGTAACCTGTCACCTGTCTCACTGTCTGTGTGGCACCCAACACAATTTAACCCCAAGGACCCCTATCAGCAGGCTGCTTTGCTGACTGGGCGTTTCTTTACATTCACTTGTTTGCGTCGCCCCAGTTTAATTCCACTACCAGGCTTCACAATAACATCCTCTGATGCTTTTAACATGTTACAGTTTGAATTTTGTATAATTTTTCTATGGCTTTTCAATTTAGGAGATGAGTTGCACTTTGAAAGTTTTGTAATAACTGATTTCAAAGTCAGTTTCCAATTATTTTGTGTACTGTTATTGTCTCTCTATTATATAAAAAAATCTTTCAACTTTTTGGAAAAGATTTTTTCAAGTCCTGCGAGATGAGAATATTGCCATGATATTTTTAAAAGTCACACTCTCCTAGCCACCATTTTCAAACAAGACCACGGTCCTCTCACCTCTCAGTCTTGTGAATGCTTTTGTCAGACACACTTCCTGAACTCTCAGCTCTTATAAGTTTTTTAATGTTTTCCTCACTTTACGTTCCCGGACATATTATGTCCAAATCTTATTGAAGAATTTCATCATGAAGGGTCATCAACAGACAAAAATGAGTACACGGGCAATCCTAGCACTGAGAAACGAGGAAGTCAAATGAATTTGTAGCGGGTGCCACATGTGCTATTGTTCCGTTGGCAGTTTGCTGCCCCTTAGGGTGCATTTCAGGGAAAGTGGACACTGTAAATACACCTTTAAGGGGGAGGTCGTAACACGGACAGGACGGTTGGTGCTGAAGACTTTAAAACCAGAAAAGAATGGGAGAGAGGGAGACATCTTGTGGTGGAGCAAAGGGAAGCGACGTGGTAGCGCCAAGAAATACACCTGCTGGAAACACTCTTTTTTGTTCACTCAGCGACACAAGGGAGACGCGTCTCTGAAGATGGACTCTTTTCTTTTGGTATCACTGACGATTCTTTGGACCGGTAGGTTTGAACTTTTAGTTATTGGCTTGACGGCCGGTGTATTCCGGTAGACTTTCTCTTTGCCATAAACAGTAAAGACAGTTAACCTATTTGGACAAACTGGTTTCTCCTAATCATGAACATCTTGCTACTAAACCGGGAAAGGTGGTTTTGATCAGTGGTGTAGCTAGGGGCGGGCGGAGGGGTCGGTCCGCCCCAGGCGGCACATTTTTGGGGGCAGCATTATTGGTCAAAAGGCTCAGTACAATTCGTGTGTAAACAGCAGGGTTTGGAAAAATATCACTCATGAATGAAAAAAGTAAAATTCTCTGATTTTTATTCACAAATGCTTCAAAAATAATTTTCAGACTGTCCTTCTGCGACGGCATCAGAAACAGTAGTTGAAATAAAAATAAACATAAACATGACAGCAATAATAATTTCTAGGAAGATAAACAAGTAATTTTCAATTTTGTTTCGTTATCAATCCGAATGTGTTCTTACTCTGCGCAGAAAACATCCTCACCTATCACTTGCACACTACACTGGTTGTGGTTTTCGCAGCGTAATTATATTAAACTAATAATCAAGGTTATTATAGTTAACTAAAATTAAAATCAAAACTGAAACTATTATTAAAAAAGCATTTTCGTAAACTGAAATAAAATAATTAACAAAACCGAAATGAAAAACTAAAACTAAACAAAACTATTAAAGTAGCTGGAAAGACTAACTGAAATAAAATAATAATTTACTAAAATATTTTTAGTTTTCGTTTTTGAATGAATATTCTTGCCGTTAGTCTTTAACCCTTGTAAGTTTTAACTCTAAAAAAGAAAGTCATCCACCACGAAGCGCCCGCACATATTCATCCAGTGAACGGTGGCTGGTGACGGAGGGAGGCTGTTCACACAGCATTTGCGGTGACAGAGCAAGCTGAGTGCGGGTGCGTAAAGCGTGTGAAATAGAAAGCGATATGCATGCCGCCTTTCTTTGTGCTTGTTGTATATCAAGATGTAATTCAAACGGCTGAAATCAGAATGTACTGGTCAACAAAATGTTTACCATATGGACAGAAAAATCACGAGTGAGTAACATTTCAGTTTATTTCTCAGGTGTGTGCTTTTTTTTGACAGCAATTCACCTGCCTCTTCTCAAAGAAGAAATCGTTTTTACTTTCTCATACACGAAGTATAGAGAAAGTATAGTAATCATGAAAAAATTTGACCTCGATATTTTGATGAATCTTGACTTTATAGACTAACCAGTGTCCAACAATACTATTTTTTGGAATTGTGTGTGTACGCACGTGCGTGTGTGTGTTTGTGTGTGTGTAAACATGATAACTCAAAAATGCAACTAGATAGATGGATGAAATTCGGCATGTGGTTGTTACACCATAGATCTGTATTAACTTTTGGGCCAAATCCATCACCCAGAAGTGGTACTTTACCTGAACACATACTCGATTTTTTTTTTTTAATACAGCTGCAGAGTCTGATTTATTCAATTTTACTTTTATAATAATTGTTCAATATATTATTAATTTGATTTGTTGTTTATGGTTCATTAATGTACATAATAGAAAAATATAATCATTGTCTTGCGGTTTACTCCTCAAATATCCATCCCCACATCTGAGTATACAAGAAAGTCTCGAGGAGACCACTCCCAGTTATTGAAAATAAAACGGCACTGATCGAGACTGACTAGGTCATCTTACAAGATCAGCATATTGTTGCTGATCAATCACTTTTGCTTTAAAAACATTGTTTAACAACAAAGCGATACAAACAAAGGTAGAGAGTCTGACAAGTGATGAAAAACTAAACATACTAATGGGTTTTTGTATTTATTCCATATTTATTAATTTATCTTTTTTAGTTCATATTCACAACTCAAAATACCTGATATTGTGAAAGTACTCCATTAGCAGAATTATATTTTAAAATATTTGTCTCCCTTTTTTCAATGTTTTTCTCTCCCTCTCTCAAAATAGATAGTTGAAATCATAATATTCTTTTTGTTCTTAACATCAGCCTTATCATACATATTGCATACCAGGGATTTTTCCTGCCTTGCATCCAAACCTGCTGTGGTAGACTCCAGGTTTCCTGTGATCCTGCTCTGGATAAACAGGTTTAGATAATGTATATGTTGTTCTTAATCTCAGACGCTGTCTCTGTTGTTTTATGCCTGTCCGTACTCCTATTACCTGCTCTTGCTCTGCTCATTATGGGTTTACTGTCCTTTATGGTGGTCTATTCAAGACTCACAGCCCCTAACCTTTACACCACATGCTTGTTGTTCTTTGTTTCCCTCAATACAGCTAGGTGGGGTCTGCACACTCATTCAAGTCTAAGAGCCCTGTTCTTCCGAAGCCCCTGTGATTTTCATGAGGAAATATTTTAAAAATTATAAAATTGTGTAAAATTGTTCATATTCAGTGTCTAGTTTTGATTATGCTTGCTTTTATCAGACAAAAACAAAATCAGATAGTAAACCATGCTTGTTTTTATTAAACAAAAGCAAGACCACATAATAAACTATGTGGTGTAGTAAGCTTCCACTAACATTAAACTCGTATCCAAATCTGTTAAGTGTACAGTTCTGTCTGATTGTGACACAAAACTAACTCTGTAGGCGCTCCATGTCATAATTACTAAAACTGAAACTGAAACTAATATATATAAAAATTAAATAGAAATGTCTTTGTGAAATAAAAACTAAACTAAAACTAAAAATACACGATGAAGGAAAACTAAAACTAAACTGAATTTCCAAGTAAGGTCAGAAAACATACAGAAATAAAAACTAATATAAAAAGGCAAAACTATAATAACCTTGCTAATAATTAAAACACATCTTATCAGTGCGTCTATACTATATTCTTGTCTAGTTGATGCTTATAAATAATTATATGTGAAAAATTATTGCTGTTTCTCAATATTTGAATAAATCTATGCAAAATGTATCTTCATTTGTCTCTGTACATCATTTTAATTTTCTATTTAAATAGGTTAACATATTCAGATATGTTGGAGGGCGGTAAATTAAAGCACCGCCCCGCCCCGGGCGGCACGAACTCGAGCGACGCCATTGGTTTTGATTGCTATGTTATGTATTCGTTTGTTTGTTTTTCTTGTCTATATTGAGGAAGAAATTTTTAGAATTAAGGTGCCTCAGTCTTTCCAAATAATAAAGTATGGTGTCTAATAGAACTATAAGAAACATGTCACTTGCAGTGCATCTGGAAAGTATTCACAGCGCAGCACTTTTTCCACATTTTGTTGTGTTACAGCCTTATTCCAAAATGGATTAAATTCATTTTTTTCCTCAGAATTCTACACACAACACCCCATAATGACAATGTGAAAAACGTTTACTTAAGGTTTTTGCAAATTTATTCAAAATAAAAAAATTGAGACACCACATGTGCATAAGTATTCACAGCCGTTGCCGTGAAGCTCAAAATTGAGCTCAGGTGCATCCTGTTTCCCCTGATCATCCTTGAGATGTTTCTGCAGCTTCATTGGAGTCCACCTGTGGTAAATTCAGTTGACTGGACATGATTTGGAAAGGCACACACCTGTCTATAGAAGGTCCCACAGTTGACAATTCATGTCAGAGCACAAACCAAGCATGAAGTTAAAGGAATTGTCTGTAGACCTCCGAGACAGGATTGTCTCGAGGCACAAATTTGGGGAAGGTTACAGAAAAATTTATGCTGCTTTGAAGGTCCCAATGAGCACAGTGGCCTCCATCATCCGAAAGTGGAAGAAGTTCGAAACCACCAGGACTCTTCCTAGAGCTGGCCGGCCATCTAAACTGAGCGATCGGGGGAGAAGGGCCTTAGTCAGGGAGGTGACCAAGAACCTGATGGTCACTCTGTCAGAGCTCCAGAGGTCCTCTGTGGAAAGAGGAGAACCTTCCAGAAGGACAACCATCTCTGCAGCAATCCACCAATCAGGCCTGTATGGTAGAGTGGCCAGAAGAAAGCCACTCCTTAGTAAAAGGCACATGGCAGCCCACCTGGAGTTTGCCAAAAGGCACCTGAAGGACTCTCAGACCATGAGAAAGAAAATTCTCTGGTCTGATGAGACAAAGATTGAACTCTTTGGTGTGAATGCCAGGCGTCATGTTTGGAGGAAACCAGGCAGCGCTCATCACCAGGCCAATACCATCCCTACAGTGAAGCATGGTGGTGGCAGCATCATGCCGTGGGGATGTTTTTCAGCGGCAGGAACTGGGAGACCAGTCAGGATAAAGGGAAAGATGACTGCAGCAATGTACAGAGACATCCTGGATGAAAACCTGCTCCCGAGCGCTCTTGACCTCAGACTGGGGCGACGGTTCATCTTTCAGCAGGACAACGACCCTAAGCACACAGCCAAGATATCAAAGGATTGGCTTGAGGACAACTCTGTGAATGTCCTTGAGTGGCCCAGCCAGAGCCCAGACTTGAATCCGATTGAACATCTCTGGAGAGATCTTAAAATGGCTGTGCACCGACGCTTCCCACCCAACCTGATGGAGCTTGAGAGGTGCTGCAAAGAGGAATGGGCGAAACTGGCCAAGGATAGGTGTGCCAAGCTTGTGGCATCATATTCAACAAGACTTGAGGCTGTAATTGCTGCCAAAGGTGCATCGACAAAGTATTGAGCAAAGGCTGTGAATACTTATGTACATGGGATTTCTCAGTTTTTTTATTTTTAATAAATTTGCAAAAACCTCAAGTAAACTTTCTTCACGTTGTCATTATGGGGTGTTGTGTGCAGAATTCTGAGGAAAAAAATGAATTTAATCCATTTTGGAATAAGGCTGTAACATAACAAAATGTGGAAAAAGTAAGTTGTGCAAGTAGAGTGACAGCATGGGATCCTCAAAGCAACTCTCCAAAGATCTGAAAACAAAGATTGTTGAGTCTCCTGGTTTAGGGGAAGGCTACAAAAAGCCATCTCAGAGGTTTAAACTGTCAGTTTCAACTGTAAGGAATGGAATCAGGAAATGGAAGGGCACAGGCACAGTTGCTGTTAAACCCAGCAGGTCTGGCAGGCCAAGAAAAATACAGGAGCGGTATATGAGCAGGATTGTGAGAATGGTGACAGACAACACACAGATCACCTCCAAAGACCTGTAAGAACATCTTGCTGCAGATGGTGTATCTGTACATCGTTCTACAATTCAGCGCAATTTGCACAAAGAACATCTGTATGGCAGGGTGATGAGAAAGAAGCCCTTTCTGCACTCACGCCACAAACAGAGTCGCTTGTTGTATGTCAATGCTCATTTAGACAAGCCAGATTCATTTTGGAACAAAGTGCTTTGGACTTATGAGACAAAAATGGAGTTATTTGGTCAGAACAAAAAGCGCTTTGCATGGCGGAAGAAGGACACCGCATTCCAAGAAAAACACCTGCTACCTACTGTCACATTTGGTGGAGGATCCATCATGCTGTTGGGCTGTGTGGCTAGTTCAGGGACTGGAGCCCTTGTTAAAGTCGAGGGTCGGATGAATTCAACCCAATATCAACAAATTCTTCAGGATAATGTTCAAGCATCAGTCACAAAGATTGAAGTTACGCAGGGGTTGGATATTCTAACAAGACAATGACCCAAAATACAGTTTGAAATCTACAAAGGCATTCAGGGAGAACTAGAATGTTCTGGAATGGCCGTCACAGTCCCCTGACTTGAATATCATCGAAAATCTATGGGATGATTTGAAGCAGGCTGTCCATGCTCGGTAGCCATCAAATTGAACTGAACTGGAGAGATTTTGTTTCGAAGAATGGTCAACAATACCTCCATCCAAAATCAGACACTCATCAAAGTCTATAGGAGGACAGCGTCTAGAGGCTGTTAGATTTGTAAAAGGAGGCTCAACTAAGTATTGATGTCATATCTCTGTTGGGGTGCCCACATTTATGCACCTGTCTAATTTTGTTATGATGCATATTGCATATTTTCTGTTAATCCACTAAACTTAATGTCCCTGCTGAAATACTACTGTCTCCATAAGGCATGTCAGATATAAAGAGGACGTTGCTACTTTGAAAGCTCAGCCAATGATAAACAAAAATCTATCTATCTATCTATCTATCTATCTATCTATCTATCTATCTATCTATCTATCTATCTATCTATCTATCTATCTATCTATCTATCTATCTATCTATCTATCTATCTATCTATCTATCTATCTATCTATCTATCTATCGAGGTGGAAAGAGCCATTTCCAGCTGTCTGATTTACACAAACTGTGAAATGCAATCATTTCCATGTGATCAAATATTTCTGGACATCCATTCATCCATCAGTGTTTACTGAAAGTCCAACATGCTGTCCATTGGGCCACTGTGTCTCACCAGAGTTTCTTCTCACCTTAAACTCGGTGCTAGCTCGGGTAGGTTCCAGCATCCCTCACCTCCACCAATCACCCAGTGACCTTATTGATTGGGTTAGAAAATGACATGACACCCAGCAGCAGGTGGAAGCCCAGATGACCACATATTAATAGACCGTCAACTCAGTGTACGTTACTGTTGACTTGTTGTTCAGTTAATCAGTTTAGATCTTGTTAATTCATTTGACGTGTGTCTAATTTGTTTAGCCAAATTGGCTGTCTCAGACACTTCCTGGGATACATTCTTACCCTACCTTTTTCACCCTGTAGGCCTGGGTAACCATCCATGCCTGGCATGCCTGGCATGCCTCGTGCGCCTGGTGCGCCTCGTTCGCCTGGTGCGCCTCGTTCGCCTGCAGATCCACGAGGTCCAGCTGGGCCTGCAAAAAAGATTTCAGAGGGAAACTTGAGCACTTGTGGCCGCAACCTCCAAATATTACAGCAAAAGCAACTCTCATTTTTTCATATTTTGAACTTTTCAATGACTATATACTGTAACAGAAGGTGATGGACTTGTAGCAAGGTTAATACTAAGGAAGGCAAACAAATTCAAAAGGTTTCTCTTATTTACAAATACAGTTTACAGCAAATACCCAAGGGAAACGATGACAGTGATTACACGCAAAAACAACCTGGAATAAGGTGAGTAACTCAGTTAAGTCAGAAACTTAAAAACATCCCTGAGTCCACTTATGGAGTTTTCCTTTGGTGAAGTGCTCCAAAGTGGTAAAGAAAGATAAAAGAGGTTAAAAATGTTTACTTCCTACATCTAATAGTTTACATTGCCTTGTTGTCCAAGTCCCTCTGAAATGATTCTACAAATTCGAGATTCTCTGCCAATGCTCCTTGCTTGGTGTCATCTGCAAACTTCACCATCTTGTTACTTATATTCTTCTCCAAGTCATTAATATATTGCAGGTGCCATATGGAATTGTCCGTCATCCCCTCTAGAAAGGAAAATGGCCTCCCTGCCAGGAAACAGGCTGGCATGGAAGAAAAGCAAAGGACTGATGTCCCGACTTGGTTGTGTGAATTGATCCCTTGCTTGGAAGGGAGGCCAGAATGATGGAAGGATCGGGGGGAGTTAGCCTGTTCAGGGTCTATATTCACCTGAATCGCTAGATGGCAGCATCCATGGTTTGCTACTCTCACATGGACAGGCTGGGAAATGTAGTCCTGTGGGACAGCCCTGTTGTGTGCATATTAGGAACAATTTAGGAACTTCCACCTGACTCAGAAGTGCTTCTGTCAGATTTTGGATGTTCTCTTGGGATTTGATTTAAAGAGATCTGCTCTACTTTGCCTCAAAGAGTCAGAGTCTGGAGGCAGAGGACAACACTTGTGAGCAGAAGAGCAGTAGGGAGAGTGAAGAAAAAGGGAAGAATTCACCATCCATGTACTGTACATGCTGTGTGATAGAAGGTTTTTGGAAGCAAAAAAATCCATTATAACTGAACCTGTGACTGTGTTCATGTCAGTTGTGTCTGGGGTTTGGGGTTCAGTGGCGCCCTTTGCATTTCACAATACATATTAAAAATAGCAGTGGCTCCAGTACTAACCCCTGAGAGACAGGGGTCTCTTAACGTCAGCCAGTTCTGAGAAAGTTCCTCACACCCTCATCATCCTCTGCTTTCCTGTGTCTGAGCCAATTCAGCACCCATTCACACACCACACCATGAACTGCCACTTCTTTTAGTTTGGTGGCTCCTCATCATAAGCTTTCTGAAAGTCCAGATAAATAATACCATGCTCTCCACTCTGCTCATATACTTTTGTAGCTTCCTCATGGAATTCCAGCATGTTAATAAAATACGACCTTCCTCTTCTGAACCCATGCTGACCCTTTAGTTAAACTCGTTGTTAAAGTATCCTCTTTAATAAAACCCCTGTGTGTGTCCGGTGTCCGTGTGTGTGTCTTCTGGTGAAGTGCGCATGCGTGGGGCACGGTGCGATGCTTCAGATCAGATGCTGATGCGTCACACAAGACAGAGAGGGTGGGACTTATAAAATATCGTGCGGCCGATCCAATCAGATTTCGGTAAATGAAGTAAGACATAAAACATAAAACACGAAAAATCCAATCGGGTACTGAGACGCGGAGACCAGCTTCCCCATTGTTGTGCAAGTGTTCACTCTGAGGACGTCATGATATTTTCATGATATTACAATACAATGACTTTTAAAAGTAGATTTATTTTCGCGCACATTACATCAGTTGCTGGGCAGAATCTGCTGATTGCTCACTGTTGTGACAGAAAATTAAACGCATATTACAAACAGCAAAGCCAGTACTACCGTCAGAGAAAATTCTAGGCATTTTATGGAAAACATTTAATGAGGTAAAAGGTCCCTTGCCATTTAATATGGACTGTTCCTAGTAATGTTTATGAACTACTGTTCTAGCGCCCGTTATTGTAACGGGCTTAATGTCTAGTTGTCTAAATATTCCACTGTGGCCCCGAGAAACATCATTTCTCATTGCTGTTTAATGTCCCAAGTTAGGGGTATAGATGTTATGACAATAAATCCCATTAGACTTGACTTGACTCAATCTTATCCTTAATAATTCCTTCCATTAGTTTTCCTGTGATGCACATTAAGCTTACTGGCCTATAGTTGCTTGGCTCTGCCCTGTCACCCTTTTTATATAATGGGATGATATTTGCCAACTTGCAGTCTTTAGGAATTTCCCCAGTATGCAGGGGCATGCTTAAAAACAGGTGTCACTTATCACTTAAACCTTAAACTGCCACATACTTGGGGGGGGGGGGGGGTTAATGCACCCCCGGACGCCAAATCCTTTTTTGCTGAATGCCAGGGACAAGGATGCTGTAGTACTGCAGAGGGCACCAGTGGTCATGTGCTGGCTGCTCAACGAATGTACGGCTCGGACTGATCAGCTCTGGCATGATGGCAAATTGCACTGGAAACTGTCTATAGCTGGTTCTGGCGGTTTAAGGGTTTACTTCAACGCTAGTTCTCTGAGATTCAAAGCCAACTAAGCAAAAAGAAAAAGTAAATAGTATGAGGTGCCAAGTAGGCACAACCCCTACAATGGACGCAGGCATGATGAAAGACAGCCAGGCGCTGGGGGAGAAAGAGAGTGGGCTGGAACAGACACAGCGGTTTGATGGTGCTGGCATCCAGGTTTCCCGGCCCCCCGCCAGCACGTCAGTGGTCTCGTGCAAGTCTAAGGGGGAGCAGACAGGGAGGGGTCTCTCACTCTCTCTCTCTCTCTCTCTCACTCTCTCTCTCTCTCTTTTGGGATTCCCCCCAACGGGACGACACGCGGAAGAGCATCCCGAAGCACCTGCAGGCTCCAAGTGCTGTAGCAGTTCGGCACAAAAGCGAATCCGAAAAGATTGCGCTCATGCTATAAGCGCCGGCCGTCGATGGATGATGCAAGGAACATTACTGTATAAATGTAGGGCAGAGCTGGGGCAAGGGTGAGGCAAATGAGGCAGTTGCCTGAGGTGAACAATGGGAAAGGGTGCCAAACTGATGAAAAATGAAAATGAATAAATTGCAAAATAAAGTAAAACGCCAAATGTATGTTGCAATGTTCGCCAAATACCTTAAGCAAACTGACGATTTGCATCGGATGCTCTCACTTGATACACTCTTTTCCTTGTATGATATCGCCTTATAAATTCTGAGAATTCTTATCAGAAATAATCAGTTTCAAACATCAGGCAATGACGTTAATTCCAGACCTTAAAGCAGCTACAAGTTTAGATCTTTTAAAAACGATTCATGAATATTGTTTAGTTCAGTCCTGTCCAAATGTAGAATTGCATTGAGAATATTCCTAACTCCTGCGGTGGGTTGGCACCCTGCCAGGGATTGGTTCCTGCCGTGTGCCCTGTGTTGGCTGGGATTGGCTCCAGCAGACCCCCGTGACCCTGTGTTCGGATTCAGCGGGTTGGAAAATGGATGGATGGATATTCCTAACACTACCTGTTACTGTAGCTTCTGGTGAAAGAAGCTTTAGTAAACTAAAAATTAACAAAACTTATTTAAGATCGTCACTTGCTCAGGAAAAATGGTCAAATGTGGCAATTTTATCAGTCGAACAGGAATTGACAAAACAAATTCATTTTGATAAAATAATTGATGAATTTGCTTCACTAAAAGCAAGAAAAATAAAACTTTAAAAAAAGATTTTACATTGGGCATTTATTTAAGGATTTATTCATTGTAATTATATTCAATTTGGTTTTGTCTAAATTATTATTGATATTATTTTGTCTCTATTATTAAATTAAATTA